>NC_143386.1:12514318-12817348 GCF_980474605.1 Leiobunum rupestre
AGAGCTGCCAGGCTTATTTATATCAATAATTATTCAAGTTTATTGATTTGTTAATCAATTGCTAGTGTCAATGTTTCTTCAAAACCCTGTTTGACTGAAGAAATTTACCAAAATTTGGTATTTCAACACGGCAATATGCCAGATAAATGGATTTTGGAACTGAAATTATTCTTCATTCTTAAGAATTAATTCAAAATTTATATTTATTTTCTTAGTGTGGTTAACAAAACAGAGCTGCCAGGCTTATTTATATCAATAATTATTCAAGTTTATTGATTTGTTAATCAATTGCTTGTGTCAATGTTTCTTCAAAACTCCGTTTGACTGAAGAAATTTACCAAAATTTGGTATTTCAACACGGCAATCTGCCAGATAAATGGATTTTGGAGCTGGAAATATTCATAATTCTTAAAAATTAATTCAAAATTTATATTTATTTTCTTAGTGTGGTTAACAAAACAGAGTTGCCAGGCTTATTTATATCAATAATTATTCAATTTTATTGATTTGTTAATCAATTGCTAGTGTCAATGTTTCTTCAAAACCCTGTTTGACTGAAGAAATTTATCAAAATTTGGCATTTCAACACGGCAATCTGCCAGATAAATGGATTTTGGAACTGAAATTATTCTTCATTCTTAAGAATTAATTAAAAATTTATATCGATTTTCTTAGTGTGGTTAATAAAACAGACCTGCCAGGCTTATTTATATCAATAATTATTCAAGTTTATTGATTTGTTAATCAATTGCTAGTGTCAATGTATCTTCAAAACCCTGTTTGACTGAAGAAATTTACCAAAATTTGGCATTTCAACACAGCACTCTGCCAGATAAATAGATTTTGGAGCTGGAAATATCCTTCATTCTTAAGAATTAATTCAAAATTTATATTTATTTTCTTAGTGTGGTTAACAAAACAGAGCTGCCAGGCTTATTTATATCAATAATTATTCAAGTTTATTGATTTGTTAATCAATTGCTAGTGTCAATGTTTCTTCAAAACCCTGTTTGACTGAAGAAATTTACCAAAATTTGGTATTTCAACACCGCAATCTGCCATATAAATGGATTTTGGAGCTGGAAATATTCATAATTCTTAAAAATTAATTCAAAATTTATATTTATTTTCTTAGTGTGATTAACAAAACAGACCTGCCAGGCTTATTTATATCAATAATTATTCAAGTTTATTGATTTGTTAATCAATTGCTAGTGTCAATGTTTCTTCAAAACCCTGTTTGACTGAAGAAATTTACCAAAATTTGGTATTTCAACACCGCAATCTGCCATATAAATGGATTTTGGAGCTGGAAATATTCATAATTCTTAAAAATTAATTCAAAATTTATATTTATTTTCTTAGTGTGATTAACAAAACAGAGCTGCCAGGCTTATTTATATCAATAATTATTCAAGTTTATTGATTTGTTAATCAATTGCTTGGGTCAATGTTTCTTCAAAACTCTGTTTGACTGAAGAAATTTACCAAAATTTGGCATTTCAACACGGCAATCTGCCAGATAAATGGATTTTGGAACTGAAATTATTCTTCATTCTTAAGAATTAATTCAAAATTTATATCGATTTTCTTAGTGTGGTTAATAAAACAAACCTGCCAGGCTTATTTATATCAATAATTATTCAAGTTTATTGATTTGTTAATCAATTGCTAGTGTCAATGTTTCTTCAAAACCCTGTTTGACTGAAGAAATTTACCAAAATTTGGCATTTCAACACAGCACTCTGCCACATAAATAGATTTTGGAGCTGGAAATATCCTTCATTCTTAAGAATTAATTCAAAATTTATATTTATTTTCTTAGTGTGGTTAACAAAACAGAGCTGCCAGGCTTATTTATATCAATAATTATTCAAGTTTATTGATTTGTTAATCAATTGCTAGTGTCAATGTTTCTTCAAAACCCTGTTTGACTGAAGAAATTTACCAAAATTTGGTATTTCAACACCGCAATCTGCCATATAAATGGATTTTGGAGCTGGAAATATTCGTAATTCTTAAAAATTAATTCAAAATTTATATTTATTTTCTTAGTGTGATTAACAAAACAGACCTGCCAGGCTTATTTATATCAATAATTATTCAAGTTTATTGATTTGTTAATCAATTGCTAGTGTCAATGTTTCTTCAAAACCCTGTTTGACTGAAGAAATTTACCAAAATTTGGTATTTCAACACCGCAATCTGCCATATAAATGGATTTTGGAGCTGGAAATATTCATAATTCTTAAAAATTAATTCAAAATTTATATTTATTTTCTTAGTGTGATTAACAAAACAGAGCTGCCAGGCTTATTTATATCAATAATTATTCAAGTTTATTGATTTGTTAATCAATTGCTTGGGTCAATGTTTCTTCAAAACTCTGTTTGACTGAAGAAATTTACCAAAATTTGGCATTTCAACACGGCAATCTGCCAGATAAATGGATTTTGGAACTGAAATTATTCTTCATTCTTAAGAATTAATTCAAAATTTATATCGATTTTCTTAGTGTGGTTAATAAAACAAACCTGCCAGGCTTATTTATATCAATAATTATTCAAGTTTATTGATTTGTTAATCAATTGCTAGTGTCAATGTTTCTTCAAAACCCTGTTTGACTGAAGAAATTTACCAAAATTTGGCATTTCAACACAGCACTCTGCCACATAAATAGATTTTGGAGCTGGAAATATCCTTCATTCTTAAGAATTAATTCAAAATTTATATTTATTTTCTTAGTGTGGTTAACAAAACAGAGCTGCCAGGCTTATTTATATCAATAATTATTCAAGTTTATTGATTTGTTAATCAATTGCTAGTGTCAATGTTTCTTCAAAACCCTGTTTGACTGAAGAAATTTACCAAAATTTGGTATTTCAACACCGCAATCTGCCATATAAATGGATTTTGGAGCTGGAAATATTCATAATTCTTAAAAATTAATTCAAAATTTATATTTATTTTCTTAGTGTGATTAACAAAACAGACCTGCCAGGCTTATTTATATCAATAATTATTCAAGTTTATTGATTTGTTAATCAATTGCTAGTGTCAATGTTTCTTCAAAACCCTGTTTGACTGAAGAAATTTACCAAAATTTGGTATTTCAACACCGCAATCTGCCATATAAATGGATTTTGGAGCTGGAAATATTCATAATTCTTAAAAATTAATTCAAAATTTATATTTATTTTCTTAGTGTGATTAACAAAACAGAGCTGCCAGGCTTATTTATATCAATAATTATTCAAGTTTATTGATTTGTTAATCAATTGCTTGGGTCAATGTTTCTTCAAAACTCTGTTTGACTGAAGAAATTTACCAAAATTTGGCATTTCAACACGGCAATCTGCCAGATAAATGGATTTTGGAACTGAAATTATTCTTCATTCTTAAGAATTAATTCAAAATTTATATCGATTTTCTTAGTGTGGTTAATAAAACAAACCTGCCAGGCTTATTTATATCAATAATTATTCAAGTTTATTGATTTGTTAATCAATTGCTAGTGTCAATGTTTCTTCAAAACCCTGTTTGACTGAAGAAATTTACCAAAATTTGGCATTTCAACACAGCACTCTGCCACATAAATAGATTTTGGAGCTGGAAATATCCTTCATTCTTAAGAATTAATTCAAAATTTATATTTATTTTCTTAGTGTGGTTAACAAAACAGAGCTGCCAGGCTTATTTATATCAATAATTATTCAAGTTTATTGATTTGTTAATCAATTGCTTGTGTCAATGTTTCTTCAAAACTCCGTTTGACTGAAGAAATTTACCAAAATTTGGTATTTCAACACGGCAATATGCCAGATAAATGGATTTTGGAACTGAAATTATTCTTCATTCTTAAGAATTAATTCAAAATTTATAGTTATTTTCTTAGTGTGGTTAACAAAACAGAGCTGCCAGGCTTATTTATATCAATAATTATTCAAGTTTATTGATTTGTTAATCAATTGCTTGTGTCAATGTTTCTTCAAAACTCCGTTTGACTGAAGAAATTTACCAAAATTTGGTATTTCAACACGGCAATCTGCCAGATAAATGGATTTTGGAACTGAAATTATTCTTCATTCTTAAGAACTAATTCAAAATTTATATCGATTTTCTTAGTGTGGTTAATAAAACAGAGCTGCCAGGCTTATTTATATCAATAATTATTCAAGTTTATTGATTTGTTAATCAATTGCTTGGGTCAATGTTTCTTCAAAACTCTGTTTGACTGAAGAAATTTATCAAAACTTGGCATTTCAACACGGCAATCTGCCAGATAAATGGATTTTGGAACTGAAATTATTCTTCATTCTTAAAAATTAATTAAAAATTTATATCGATTTTCTTAGTGTGGTTAATAAAACAGACCTGCCAGGCTTATTTATATCAATAATTATTCAAGTTTATTGATTTGTTAATCAATTGCTAGTGTCAATGTATCTTCAAAACCCTGTTTGACTGAAGAAATTTACCAAAATTTGGCATTTCAACACAGCACTCTGCCAGATAAATAGATTTTGGAGCTGGAAATATCCTTCATTCTTAAGAATTAATTGAAAATTTATATTTATTTTCTTAGTGTGGTTAATAAAACAGAGCTGCCAGGCTTATTTATATCTATAATTATTCAAGTTTATTGATTTGTTAATCAATTGCTAGTGTCAATGTTTCTTCAAAACCCTGTTTGACTGAAGAAATTAACAAAATTTGGCATTTCAACACGGCAATCTGCCAGATAAATGGATTTTGGAACTGAAATTCTTCTTCATTCTTAAGAATTAATTCAAAATTTATATCGATTTTCTTAGTGTAGTTAATAAAACAGAGCTGCCAGGCTTATTTATATCAATAATAATTCAAGTTTATAGATTTGTTAATCAATTGCTTGTGTCAATGTTTCTTCAAAACTCCGTTTGACTGAAGAAATTTACCAAAATTTGGTATTTCAACACGGCAATATGCCAGATAAATGGATTTTGGAACTGAAATTATTCTTCATTCTTAAGAATTAATTCAAAATTTATATTTATTTTCTTAGTGTGGTTAACAAAACAGAGCTGCCAGGCTTATTTATATCAATAATTATTCAAGTTTATTGATTTGTTAATCAATTGCTTGTGTCAATGTTTCTTCAAAACTCCGTTTGACTGAAGAAATTTACCAAAATTTGGTATTTCAACACGGCAATCTGCCAGATAAATGGATTTTGGAACTGAAATTATTCTTCATTCTTAAGAACTAATTCAAAATTTATATCGATTTTCTTAGTGTGGTTAATAAAACAGAGCTGCCAGGCTTATTTATATCAATAATTATTCAAGTTTATTGATTTGTTAATCAATTGCTTGGGTCAATGTTTCTTCAAAACTCTGTTTGACTGAAGAAATTTATCAAAACTTGGCATTTCAACACGGCAATCTGCCAGATAAATGGATTTTGGAACTGAAATTATTCTTCATTCTTAAAAATTAATTAAAAATTTATATCGATTTTCTTAGTGTGGTTAATAAAACAGACCTGCCAGGCTTATTTATATCAATAATTATTCAAGTTTATTGATTTGTTAATCAATTGCTAGTGTCAATGTATCTTCAAAACCCTGTTTGACTGAAGAAATTTACCAAAATTTGGCATTTCAACACAGCACTCTGCCAGATAAATAGATTTTGGAGCTGGAAATATCCTTCATTCTTAAGAATTAATTGAAAATTTATATTTATTTTCTTAGTGTGGTTAATAAAACAGAGCTGCCAGGCTTATTTATATCTATAATTATTCAAGTTTATTGATTTGTTAATCAATTGCTAGTGTCAATGTTTCTTCAAAACCCTGTTTGACTGAAGAAATTAACAAAATTTGGCATTTCAACACGGCAATCTGCCAGATAAATGGATTTTGGAACTGAAATTCTTCTTCATTCTTAAGAATTAATTCAAAATTTATATCGATTTTCTTAGTGTGGTTAATAAAACAGAGCTGCCAGGCTTATTTATATCAATAATAATTCAAGTTTATAGATTTGTTAATGAATTACTTGTGTCAATGTTTCTTCAAAACTCTGTTTGACTGAAGAAATTTACCAAAATTTGATATTTCAACACGGCAATCTGCCATATAAATGGATTTTGGAGCTGGAAATATTCATAATTCTTAAAAATTAATTCAAAATTTATATTTATTCTCTTAGTGTGGTTAACAAAACAGAGCTGCCAAGCTTATTTATATCAATAATTATTCAAGTTTATTGATTTGTTAATCAATTGCTAGTGTCAATGTTTCTTCAAAACTCCGTTTGACTGAAGAAATTTACCAAAATTTGGTATTTCAACACGGCAATATGCCAGATAAATGGATTTTGGAACTGAAATTATTCTTCATTCTTAAGAATTAATTCAAAATTTATATTTATTTTCTTAGTGTGGTTAACAAAACAGAGCTGCCAGGCTTATTTATATCAATAATTATTCAAGTTTATTGATTTGTTAATCAATTGCTTGTGTCAATGTTTCTTCAAAACTCCGTTTGACTGAAGAAATTTACCAAAATTTGGTATTTCAACACGGCAATCTGCCAGATAAATGGATTTTGGAGCTGGAAATATTCATAATTCTTAAAAATTAATTCAAAATTTATATTTATTTTCTTAGTGTGGTTAACAAAACAGAGTTGCCAGGCTTATTTATATCAATAATTATTCAATTTTATTGATTTGTTAATCAATTGCTAGTGTCAATGTTTCTTCAAAACCCTGTTTGACTGAAGAAATTTATCAAAATTTGGCATTTCAACACGGCAATCTGCCAGATAAATGGATTTTGGAACTGAAATTATTCTTCATTCTTAAGAATTAATTAAAAATTTATATCGATTTTCTTAGTGTGGTTAATAAAACAGACCTGCCAGGCTTATTTATATCAATAATTATTCAAGTTTATTGATTTGTTAATCAATTGCTAGTGTCAATGTATCTTCAAAACCCTGTTTGACTGAAGAAATTTACCAAAATTTGGCATTTCAACACAGCACTCTGCCAGATAAATAGATTTTGGAGCTGGAAATATCCTTCATTCTTAAGAATTAATTCAAAATTTATATTTATTTTCTTAGTGTGGTTAACAAAACAGAGCTGCCAGGCTTATTTATATCAATAATTATTCAAGTTTATTGATTTGTTAATCAATTGCTAGTGTCAATGTTTCTTCAAAACCCTGTTTGACTGAAGAAATTTACCAAAATTTGGTATTTCAACACCGCAATCTGCCATATAAATGGATTTTGGAGCTGGAAATATTCATAATTCTTAAAAATTAATTCAAAATTTATATTTATTTTCTTAGTGTGATTAACAAAACAGACCTGCCAGGCTTATTTATATCAATAATTATTCAAGTTTATTGATTTGTTAATCAATTGCTAGTGTCAATGTTTCTTCAAAACCCTGTTTGACTGAAGAAATTTACCAAAATTTGGTATTTCAACACCGCAATCTGCCATATAAATGGATTTTGGAGCTGGAAATATTCATAATTCTTAAAAATTAATTCAAAATTTATATTTATTTTCTTAGTGTGATTAACAAAACAGAGCTGCCAGGCTTATTTATATCAATAATTATTCAAGTTTATTGATTTGTTAATCAATTGCTTGGGTCAATGTTTCTTCAAAACTCTGTTTGACTGAAGAAATTTACCAAAATTTGGCATTTCAACACGGCAATCTGCCAGATAAATGGATTTTGGAACTGAAATTATTCTTCATTCTTAAGAATTAATTCAAAATTTATATCGATTTTCTTAGTGTGGTTAATAAAACAAACCTGCCAGGCTTATTTATATCAATAATTATTCAAGTTTATTGATTTGTTAATCAATTGCTAGTGTCAATGTTTCTTCAAAACTCTGTTTGACTGAAGAAATTTACCAAAATTTGATATTTCAACACGGCAATCTGCCATATAAATGGATTTTGGAACTGAAATTATTCTTCATTCTTAAGAATTAATTAAAAATTTATATCGATTTTCTTAGTGTGGTTAATAAAACAGAGCTGCCAGGCTTATTTATATCAATAATTATTCAAGTTTATTGATTTGTTAATCAATTGCTTGGGTCAATGTTTCTTCAAAACTCTGTTTGACTGAAGAAATTTATCAAAACTTGGCATTTCAACACGGCAATCTGCCAGATAAATGGATTTTGGAACTGAAATTATTCTTCATTCTTAAAAATTAATTAAAAATTTATATCGATTTTCTTAGTGTGGTTAATAAAACAGACCTGCCAGGCTTATTTATATCAATAATTATTCAAGTTTATTGATTTGTTAATCAATTGCTAGTGTCAATGTATCTTCAAAACCCTGTTTGACTGAAGAAATTTACCAAAATTTGGCATTTCAACACAGCACTCTGCCAGATAAATAGATTTTGGAGCTGGAAATATCCTTCATTCTTAAGAATTAATTGAAAATTTATATTTATTTTCTTAGTGTGGTTAATAAAACAGAGCTGCCAGGCTTATTTATATCTATAATTATTCAAGTTTATTGATTTGTTAATCAATTGCTAGTGTCAATGTTTCTTCAAAACCCTGTTTGACTGAAGAAATTAACAAAATTTGGCATTTCAACACGGCAATCTGCCAGATAAATGGATTTTGGAACTGAAATTCTTCTTCATTCTTAAGAATTAATTCAAAATTTATATCGATTTTCTTAGTGTGGTTAATAAAACAGAGCTGCCAGGCTTATTTATATCAATAATAATTCAAGTTTATAGATTTGTTAATGAATTACTTGTGTCAATGTTTCTTCAAAACTCTGTTTGACTGAAGAAATTTACCAAAATTTGATATTTCAACACGGCAATCTGCCATATAAATGGATTTTGGAGCTGGAAATATTCATAATTCTTAAAAATTAATTCAAAATTTATATTTATTCTCTTAGTGTGGTTAACAAAACAGAGCTGCCAAGCTTATTTATATCAATAATTATTCAAGTTTATTGATTTGTTAATCAATTGCTAGTGTCAATGTTTCTTCAAAACTCCGTTTGACTGAAGAAATTTACCAAAATTTGGTATTTCAACACGGCAATATGCCAGATAAATGGATTTTGGAACTGAAATTATTCTTCATTCTTAAGAATTAATTAAAAATTTATATCGATTTTCTTAGTGTGGTTAATAAAACAGACCTGCCAGGCTTATTTATATCAATAATTATTCAAGTTTATTGATTTGTTAATCAATTGCTAGTGTCAATGTATCTTCAAAACCCTGTTTGACTGAAGAAATTTACCAAAATTTGGCATTTCAACACAGCACTCTGCCAGATAAATAGATTTTGGAGCTGGAAATATCCTTCATTCTTAAGAATTAATTCAAAATTTATATTTATTTTCTTAGTGTGGTTAACAAAACAGAGCTGCCAGGCTTATTTATATCAATAATTATTCAAGTTTATTGATTTGTTAATCAATTGCTAGTGTCAATGTTTCTTCAAAACCCTGTTTGACTGAAGAAATTTACCAAAATTTGGTATTTCAACACCGCAATCTGCCATATAAATGGATTTTGGAGCTGGAAATATTCATAATTCTTAAAAATTAATTCAAAATTTATATTTATTTTCTTAGTGTGATTAACAAAACAGACCTGCCAGGCTTATTTATATCAATAATTATTCAAGTTTATTGATTTGTTAATCAATTGCTAGTGTCAATGTTTCTTCAAAACCCTGTTTGACTGAAGAAATTTACCAAAATTTGGTATTTCAACACCGCAATCTGCCATATAAATGGATTTTGGAGCTGGAAATATTCATAATTCTTAAAAATTAATTCAAAATTTATATTTATTTTCTTAGTGTGATTAACAAAACAGAGCTGCCAGGCTTATTTATATCAATAATTATTCAAGTTTATTGATTTGTTAATCAATTGCTTGGGTCAATGTTTCTTCAAAACTCTGTTTGACTGAAGAAATTTACCAAAACTTGGCATTTCAACACGGCAATCTGCCAGATAAATGGATTTTGGAACTGAAATTATTCTTCATTCTTAAGAATTAATTCAAAATTTATATCGATTTTCTTAGTGTGGTTAATAAAACAAACCTGCCAGGCTTATTTATATCAATAATTATTCAAGTTTATTGATTTGTTAATCAATTGCTAGTGTCAATGTTTCTTCAAAACCCTGTTTGACTGAAGAAATTTACCAAAATTTGGCATTTCAACACAGCACTCTGCCACATAAATAGATTTTGGAGCTGGAAATATCCTTCATTCTTAAGAATTAATTCAAAATTTATATTTATTTTCTTAGTGTGGTTAACAAAACAGAGCTGCCAGGCTTATTTATATCAATAATTATTCAAGTTTATTGATTTGTTAATCAATTGCTTGTGTCAATGTTTCTTCAAAACTCCGTTTGACTGAAGAAATTTACCAAAATTTGGTATTTCAACACGGCAATATGCCAGATAAATGGATTTTGGAACTGAAATTATTCTTCATTCTTAAGAATTAATTCAAAATTTATATTTATTTTCTTAGTGTGGTTAACAAAACAGAGCTGCCAGGCTTATTTATATCAATAATTATTCAAGTTTATTGATTTGTTAATCAATTGCTTGTGTCAATGTTTCTTCAAAACTCCGTTTGACTGAAGAAATTTACCAAAATTTGGTATTTCAACACGGCAATCTGCCAGATAAATGGATTTTGGAACTGAAATTATTCTTCATTCTTAAGAACTAATTCAAAATTTATATCGATTTTCTTAGTGTGGTTAATAAAACAGAGCTGCCAGGCTTATTTATATCAATAATTATTCAAGTTTATTGATTTGTTAATCAATTGCTTGGGTCAATGTTTCTTCAAAACTCTGTTTGACTGAAGAAATTTATCAAAACTTGGCATTTCAACACGGCAATCTGCCAGATAAATGGATTTTGGAACTGAAATTATTCTTCATTCTTAAAAATTAATTAAAAATTTATATCGATTTTCTTAGTGTGGTTAATAAAACAGACCTGCCAGGCTTATTTATATCAATAATTATTCAAGTTTATTGATTTGTTAATCAATTGCTAGTGTCAATGTTTCTTCAAAACCCTGTTTGACTGAAGAAATTAACAAAATTTGGCATTTCAACACGGCAATCTGCCAGATAAATGGATTTTGGAACTGAAATTCTTCTTCATTCTTAAGAATTAATTCAAAATTTATATCGATTTTCTTAGTGTGGTTAATAAAACAGAGCTGCCAGGCTTATTTATATCAATAATAATTCAAGTTTATAGATTTGTTAATCAATTGCTTGTGTCAATGTTTCTTCAAAACTCCGTTTGACTGAAGAAATTTACCAAAATTTGGTATTTCAACACGGCAATATACCAGATAAATGGATTTTGGAACTGAAATTATTCTTCATTCTTAAGAATTAATTCAAAATTTATATTTATTTTCTTAGTGTGGTTAACAAAACAGAGCTGCCAGGCTTATTTATATCAATAATTATTCAAGTTTATTGATTTGTTAATCAATTGCTTGTGTCAATGTTTCTTCAAAACTCCGTTTGACTGAAGAAATTTACCAAAATTTGGTATTTCAACACGGCAATCTGCCAGATAAATGGATTTTGGAACTGAAATTATTCTTCATTCTTAAGAACTAATTCAAAATTTATATCGATTTTCTTAGTGTGGTTAATAAAACAGAGCTGCCAGGCTTATTTATATCAATAATTATTCAAGTTTATTGATTTGTTAATCAATTGCTTGGGTCAATGTTTCTTCAAAACTCTGTTTGACTGAAGAAATTTATCAAAACTAGGCATTTCAACACGGCAATCTGCCAGATAAATGGATTTTGGAACTGAAATTATTCTTCATTCTTAAAAATTAATTAAAAATTTATATCGATTTTCTTAGTGTGGTTAATAAAACAGACCTGCCAGGCTTATTTATATCAATAATTATTCAAGTTTATTGATTTGTTAATCAATTGCTAGTGTCAATGTATCTTCAAAACCCTGTTTGACTGAAGAAATTTACCAAAATTTGGCATTTCAACACAGCACTCTGCCAGATAAATAGATTTTGGAGCTGGAAATATCCTTCATTCTTAAGAATTAATTGAAAATTTATATTTATTTTCTTAGTGTGGTTAATAAAACAGAGCTGCCAGGCTTATTTATATCTATAATTATTCAAGTTTATTGATTTGTTAATCAATTGCTAGTGTCAATGTTTCTTCAAAACCCTGTTTGACTGAAGAAATTAACAAAATTTGGCATTTCAACACGGCAATCTGCCAGATAAATGGATTTTGGAACTGAAATTCTTCTTCATTCTTAAGAATTAATTCAAAATTTATATCGATTTTCTTAGTGTGGTTAATAAAACAGAGCTGCCAGGCTTATTTATATCAATAATAATTCAAGTTTATAGATTTGTTAATGAATTACTTGTGTCAATGTTTCTTCAAAACTCTGTTTGACTGAAGAAATTTACCAAAATTTGATATTTCAACACGGCAATCTGCCATATAAATGGATTTTGGAGCTGGAAATATTCATAATTCTTAAAAATTAATTCAAAATTTATATTTATTCTCTTAGTGTGGTTAACAAAACAGAGCTGCCAAGCTTATTTATATCAATAATTATTCAAGTTTATTGATTTGTTAATCAATTGCTAGTGTCAATGTTTCTTCAAAACCCTGTTTGACTGAAGAAATTTACCAAAATTTGGCATTTCAACACGGCAATCTACCAGATAAATGGATTTTGGAACTGAAATTATTCTTCATTCTTAAGAATTAATTAAAAATTTATATCGATTTTCTTAGTGTGGTTAATAAAACAGAGCTGCCAGATTTTTTTATATCAATAATAATTCAAGTTTATAGATTTGTTAATGAATTACTTGTGTCGATTTTTCTTGTTAAACTAAAGAAATTTACCAAAATTTGGTAGCTCCAAAATCTATTTATCTGGCAGATTGCCGTGTTGAAATGCCAAATTTTGGTAAATTTCTTCAGTCAAACAGGGTTTTGAAGAAACATTGACACTAGCAATTGATTAACAAATCAATAAACTTGAATAATTATTGATATAAATAAGCCTGGCAGCTCTGTTTTGTTAACCACACTAAGAAAATAAATATAAATTTTGAATTTATTCTTAAGAATGAAGGATATTTCCAGCTCCAAAATCTATTTATCTGGCAGATTGCCTGGTTGAAATGCCAAATTTTGGTAAATTTCTTCAGTCAAACAGGGTTTTGAAGAAACATTGACACTACCAATTGATTAACAAATCAATAAACTTGAATAATTATTGATATAAATAAGCCTGGCAGCTCTGTTTTATTAACCACACTAAGAAAATAAATATAAATTTTAAATTAATTCTTAAGAATGGAGGATATTTCCAGCTCCAAAATCTATTTATCTGGCAGATTGCCGTGTTGAAATGCCAAATTTTGGTAAATTTCTTCAGTCAAACAGGGTTTTGAAGAAACATTGACACTAGCAATTGATGAACAAATCAATAAACTTGAATAATTATTGATATAAATAAGCCTGCCAGCTCTGTTTTATTAACCACACTAAGAAAATAAATATAAATTTTGAATTAATTCTTAAGAATTATGAATATTTCCAGCTCCAAAATCCATTTATATGGCAGATTGCCGTGTTGAAATACCAATTTTTGGTAAATTTCTTTAGTTTAACAAGAAAAATCGACACAAGTAATTCATTAACAAATCTATAAACTTGAATTATTATTGATATAAATAAGCCTGGCAGCTCTGTTTTGTTAACCACACTAAGAAAATCGATATAAATTTTGAATTAATTCTTAAGAATGAAGGATATTTCCAGCTCCAAAATCTATTTATCTGGCAGAATGCCGTGTTGAAATGCCAAATTTTGGTAAATTTCTTCAGTCAAACAGGGTTTTGAAGAAACATTGACACTAGCAATTGATTAACAAATCAATAAACTTGAATAATTATTGATATAAATAAGCCTGGCAGCTCTGTTTTGTTAACCACACTAAGAAAATAAATATAAATTTTGAATTAATTCTTAAGAATGAAGAATATTTCCAGCTCCAAAATCCATTTATCTGGCAGATTGCCGTGTTGAAATGCCATATTTTGGTAAATTTCTTTAGTCAAACAGGGTTTTGAAGAAACATTGACACTAGCAATTGATTAACAAATCAATAAACTTGAATAATTATTGATATAAATAAGCCTGGCAGCTCTGTTTTGTTAACCACACTAAGTAAATAAATATAAATTTTGAATTAATTCTTAAGAATGAAGGATATTTCCAGCTCCAAAATCTATTTATCTGGCAGATTGCCGTGTTGAAATGCCAAATTTTGGTAAATTTCTTCAGTCAAACAGGGTTTTGAAGAAACATTGACACTAGCAATTGATTAACAAATCAATAAACTTGTATAATTATTGATATAAATAAGCCTGCCAGCTCTGTTTTATTAACCACACTAAGAAAATAAATATAAATTTTGAATTAATTCTTAAGAATTATGAATATTTCCAGCTCCAAAATCCATTTATATGGCAGATTGCCGTGTTGAAATACCAAATTTTGGTAAATTTCTTTAGTTTAACAAGAAAAATCGACACAAGTAATTCATTAACAAATCTATAAACTTGAATTATTATTGATATAAATAAGCCTGGCAGCTCTGTTTTGTTAACCACACTAAGAAAATAAATATAAATTTTGAATTAATTCTTAAGAATGAAGAATATTTCCAGCTCCAAAATCCATTTATCTGGCAGATTGCCGTGTTGAAATGCCATATTTTGGTAAATTTCTTCAGTCAAACAGGGTTTTGAAGAAACATTGACACTAGCAATTGATTAACAAATCAATAAACTTGAATAATTATTGATATAAATAAGCCTGGCAGCTCTGTTTTGTTAAACACACTAAGAAAATAAATATAAATTTTGAATTAATTCTTAAGAATGAAGGATATTTCCAGCTCCAAAATTTATTTATCTGGCAGATTGCCGTGTTGAAATGCCAAATTTTGGTAAATTTCTTCAGTCAAACAGGGTTTTGAAGAAACATTGACACTAGCAATTGATGAACAAATCAATAAACTTGAATAATTATTGATATAAATAAGCCTGACATCTCTGTTTTATTAACCACACTAAGAAAATCGATATAAATTTTGAATTAATTCTTAAGAATGAAGAATAATTTCAGTTCCAAAATCCATTTATCTGGCAGATTGCCGTGTGAAATGCCAAATTTTGGTAAATTTCTTCAGTCAAACAGGGTTTTGAAGAAACATTGACACTAGCAATTGATTAACAAATCAATAAACTTGAATAATTATTGATATAAATAAGCCTGGCAGCTCTGTTTTGTTAACCACACTAAGAAAATAAATATAAATTTTGAATTAATTCTTAAGAATGAAGGATATTTCCAGCTCCAAAATCTATTTATCTGGCAGATTGCCGTGTTGAAATGCCAAATTTTGGTAAATTTCTTCAGTCAAACAGGGTTTTGAAGAAACATTGACACTAGCAATTGATTAACAAATCAATAAACTTGAATAATTATTGATATAAATAAGCCTGCCAGCTCTGTTTTATTAACCACACTAAGAAAATAAATATAAATTTTGAATTAATTCTTAAGAATTATGAATATTTCCGGCTCCAAAATCCATTTATATGGCAGATTGCCGTATAGAAATACCAAATTTTGGTAAATTTCTTTAGTTTAACAAGAAAAATCGACACAAGTAATTCATTAACAAATCTATAAACTTGAATTATTATTGATATAAATAAGCTTGGCAGCTCTGTTTTGTTAAACACACTAAGAAAATAAATATAAATTTTGAATTAATTCTTAAGAATGAAGGATATTTCCAGCTCCAAAATTTATTTATCTGGCAGATTGCCGTGTTGAAATGCCAAATTTTGGTAAATTTCTTCAGTCAAACAGGGTTTTGAAGAAACATTGACACTAGCAATTGATGAACAAATCAATAAACTTGAATAATTATTGATATAAATAAGCCTGACATCTCTGTTTTATTAACCACACTAAGAAAATCGATATAAATTTTGAATTAATTCTTAAGAATGAAGAATAATTTCAGTTCCAAAATCCATTTATCTGGCAGATTGCCGTGTGAAATGCCAAATTTTGGTAAATTTCTTCAGTCAAACAGGGTTTTGAAGAAACATTGACACTAGCAATTGATTAACAAATCAATAAACTTGAATAATTATTGATATAAATAAGCCTGCCAGCTGTTTTATTAACCACACTAAGAAAATAAATATAAATTTTGAATTAATTCTTAAGAATTATGAATATTTCCGGCTCCAAAATCCATTTATATGGCAGATTGCCGTATAGAAATACCAAATTTTGGTAAATTTCTTTAGTTTAACAAGAAAAATCGACACAAGTAATTCATTAACAAATCTATAAACTTGAATTATTATTGATATAAATAAGCTTGGCAGCTCTGTTTTGTTAACCACACTAAGAAAATAAATATAAATTTTGAATTAATTCTTAAGAATGAAGAATATTTCCAGCTCCAAAATCCATTTATCTGGCAGATTGCCGTGTTGAAATGCCATATTTTGGTAAATTTCTTTAGTCAAACAGGGTTTTGAAGAAACATTGACACTAGCAATTGATTAACAAATCAATAAACTTGAATAATTATTGATATAAATAAGCCTGGCAGCTCTGTTTTGTTAACCACACTAAGAAAATAAATATAAATTTTGAATTAATTCTTAAGAATGAAGGATATTTCCAGCTCCAAAATCTATTTATCTGGCAGATTGCCGTGTTGAAATGCCAAATTTTGGTAAATTTCTTCAGTCAAACAGGGTTTTGAAGAAACATTGACACTAGCAATTGATGAACAAATCAATAAACTTGAATAATTATTGATATAAATAAGCCTGACATCTCTGTTTTATTAACCACACTAAGAAAATCGATATAAATTTTGAATTAATTCTTAAGAATGAAGAATAATTTCAGTTCCAAAATCCATTTATCTGGCAGATTGCCGTGTGAAATGCCAAATTTTGGTAAATTTCTTCAGTCAAACAGGGTTTTGAAGAAACATTGACACTAGCAATTGATTAACAAATCAATAAACTTGAATAATTATTGATATAAATAAGCCTGGCAGCTCTGTTTTGTTAACCACACTAAGAAAATAAATATAAATTTTGAATTAATTCTTAAGAATGAAGGATATTTCCAGCTCCAAAATCTATTTATCTGGCAGATTGCCGTGTTGAAATGCCAAATTTTGGTAAATTTCTTCAGTCAAACAGGGTTTTGAAGAAACATTGACACTAGCAATTGATTAACAAATCAATAAACTTGAATAATTATTGATATTAATAAGCCTGCCAGCTCTGTTTTATTAACCACACTAAGAAAATAAATATAAATTTTGAATTAATTCTTAAGAATTATGAATATTTCCAGCTCCAAAATCCATTTATATGGCAGATTGCCGTGTTGAAATACCAAATTTTGGTAAATTTCTTTAGTTTAACAAGAAAAATCGACACAAGTAATTCATTAACAAATCTATAAACTTGAATTATTATTGATATAAATAAGCCTGGCAGCTCTGTTTTGTTAACCACACTAAGAAAATAAATATAAATTTTGAATTAATTCTTAAGAATGAAGAATATTTCCAGCTCCAAAATCCATTTATCTGGCAGATTGCCGTGTTGAAATGCCATATTTTGGTAAATTTCTTTAGTCAAACAGGGTTTTGAAGAAACATTGACACTAGCAATTGATTAACAAATCAATAAACTTGAATAATTATTGATATAAATAAGCCTGGCAGCTCTGTTTTGTTAACCACACTAAGAAAATAAATATAAATTTTGAATTAATTCTTAAGAATGAAGGATATTTCCAGCTCCAAAATCTATTTATCTGGCAGATTGCCGTGTTGAAATGCCAAATTTTGGTAAATTTCTTCAGTCAAACAGGGTTTTGAAGAAACATTGACACTAGCAATTGATTAACAAATCAATAAACTTGAATAATTATTGATATAAATAAGCCTGGCAGCTCTGTTTTGTTAACCACACTAAGAAAATAAATATAAATTTTGAATTAATTCTTAAGAATGAAGGATATTTCCAGCTCCAAAATCTATTTATCTGGCAGATTGCCGTGTTGAAATGCCAAATTTTGGTAAATTTCTTCAGTCAAACAGGGTTTTGAAGAAATATTGACACTAGCAATTGATTAACAAATCAATAAACTTGAATAATTATTGATATAAATAAGCCTGCCAGCTCTGTTTTATTAACCACACTAAGAAAATAAATATAAATTTTGAATTAATTCTTAAGAATTATGAATATTTCCAGCTCCAAAATCCATTTATATGGCAGATTGCCGTGTTGAAATACCAAATTTTGGTAAATTTCTTTAGTTTAACAAGAAAAATCGACACAAGTAATTCATTAACAAATCTATAAACTTGAATTATTATTGATATAAATAAGCCTGGCAGCTCTGTTTTGTTAACCACACTAAGAAAATAAATATAAATTTTGAATTAATTCTTAAGAATGAAGAATATTTCCAGCTCCAAAATCCATTTATCTGGCAGATTGCCGTGTTGAAATGCCATATTTTGGTAAATTTCTTTAGTCAAACAGGGTTTTGAAGAAACATTGACACTAGCAATTGATGAACAAATCAATAAACTTGAATAATTATTGATATAAATAAGCCTGACATCTCGGTTTTATTAACCACACTAAGAAAATCGATATAAATTTTGAATTAATTCTTAAGAATAAAGAATAATTTCAGTTCCAAAATCCATTTATCTGGCAGATTGCCGTGTGAAATGCCAAATTTTGGTAAATTTCTTCAGTCAAACAGGGTTTTGAGAGAAACATTGACACTAGCAATTGATTAACAAATCAATAAACTTGAATAATTATTGATATAAATAAGCCTGGCAGCTCTGTTTTGTTAACCACACTAAGAAATTAAATATAAATTTTGAATTAATTCTTAAGAATGAAGGATATTACCAGCTCCAAAATCTATTTATCTGGCAGATTGCCGTGTTGAAATGCCAAATTTTGGTAAATTTCTTCAGTCAAACAGGGTTTTGAAGAAACATTGACACTAGCAATTGATTAACAAATCAATAAACTTGAATAATTATTGATATAAATAAGCCTGCCAGCTCTGTTTTATTAACCACACTAAGAAAATAAATATAAATTTTGAATTAATTCTTAAGAATTATGAATATTTCCAGCTCCAAAATCCATTTATATGGCAGATTGCCGTGTTGAAATACCAAATTTTGGTAAATTTCTTTAGTTTAACAAGAAAAATCGACACAAGTAATTCATTAACAAATCTATAAACTTGAATTATTATTGATATAAATAAGCCTGGCAGCTCTGTTTTGTTAACCACACTAAGAAAATCGATATAAATTTTGAATTACTCCTTAAGAATGAAGGATATTTCCAGCTCCAAAATCTATTTATCTGGCAGATTGCCGTGTTGAAATGCCAAATTTTGGTAAATTTCTTCAGTCAAACAGGGTTTTGAAGAAACATTGACACTAGCAATTGATTAACAAATCAATAAACTTGAATAATTATTGATATAAATAAGCCTGGCAGCTCTGTTTTATTAACCACACTAAGAAAATAAATATAAATTTTGAATTAATTCTTAAGAATGGAGGATATTTCCAGCTCCAAAATCCATTTATCTGGCAGATTGCCGTGTGAAATGCCAAATTTTGGTAAATTTCTTCAGTCAAACAGGGTTTTGAAGAAACATTGACACTAGCAATTGATTAACAAATCAATAAACTTGAATAATTATTGATATAAATAAGCCTGGCAGCTCTGTTTTGTTAACCACACTAAGAAAATAAATATAAATTTTGAATTAATTCTTAAGAATGAAGGATATTTCCAGCTCCAAAATCTATTTATCTGGCAGATTGCCGTGTTGAAATGCCAAATTTTGGTAAATTTCTTCAGTCAAACAGGGTTTTAAAGAAACATTGACACTAGCAATTGATTAACAAATCAATAAACTTGAATAATTATTGATATAAATAAGCCTGCCAGCTCTGTTTTATTAACCACACTAAGAAAATGAATATAAATTTTGAATTAATTCTTAAGAATTATGAATATTTCCAGCTCCAAAATCCATTTATATGGCAGATGGCCGTGTTGAAATACCAAATTTTGGTAAATTTCTTTAGTTTAACAAGAAAAATCGACACAAGTAATTCATAAACAAATCTATAAACTTGAATTATTATTGATAAAAATAAGCCTGGCAGCTCTGTTTTGTTAACCACACTAAGAAAATCGATATAAATTTTGAATTAATTCTTAAGAATGAAGGATATTTCCAGCTCCAAAATCTATTAATCTGGCAGATTGCCGTGTTGAAATGCCAAATTTTGGCAAATTTCTTCAGTCAAACAGGGTTTTGAAGAAACATTGACACTAGCAATTGATTAACAAATCAATAAACTTGAATAATTATTGATATAAATAAGCCTGGCAGCTCTGTTTTATTAACCACACTAAGAAAATAAATATAAATTTTGAATTAATTCTTAAGAATGGAGGATATTTCCAGCTCCAAAATCTATTTATCTGGCAGATTGCCGTGTTGAAATGCCAAATTTTGGTAAATTTCTTCAGTCAAACAGGGTTTTGAAGAAACATTGACACTAGCAATTGATGAACAAATCAATAAACTTGAATAATTATTGATATAAATAAGCCTGACAGCTCTGTTTTATTAACCACACTAAGAAAATCGATATAAATTTTGAATTAATTCTTAAGAATGAAGAATAATTTCAGTTCCAAAATCCATTTATCTGGCAGATTGCCGTGTGAAATGCCAAATTTTGCTAAATTTCTTCAGTCAAACAGGGTTTTGAAGAAACATTGACACTAGCAATTGATTAACAAATCAATAAACTTGAATAATTATTGATATAAATAAGCCTGGCAGCTCTGTTTTGTTAACCACACTAAGAAAATAAATATAAATTTTGAATTAATTCTTAAGAATGAAGGATATTTCCAGCTCCAAAATCTATTTATCTGGCAGATTGCCGTGTTGAAATGCCAAATTTTGGTAAATTTCTTCAGTCAAACAGGGTTTTAAAGAAACATTGACACTAGCAATTGATTAACAAATCAATAAACTTGAATAATTATTGATATAAATAAGCCTGCCAGCTCTGTTTTATTAACCACACTAAGAAAATGAATATAAATTTTGAATTAATTCTTAAGAATTATGAATATTTCCAGCTCCAAAATCCATTTATATGGCAGATGGCCGTGTTGAAATACCAAATTTTGGTAAATTTCTTTAGTTTAACAAGAAAAATCGACACAAGTAATTCATAAACAAATCTATAAACTTGAATTATTATTGATATAAATAAGCCTGGCAGCTCTGTTTTGTTAACCACACTAAGAAAATCGATATAAATTTTGAATTAATTCTTAAGAATGAAGGATATTTCCAGCTCCAAAATCTATTAATCTGGCAGATTGCCGTGTTGAAATGCCAAATTTTGGTAAATTTCTTCAGTCAAACAGGGTTTTGAAGAAACATTGACACTAGCAATTGATTAACAAATCAATAAACTTGAATAATTATTGATATAAATAAGCCTGGCAGCTCTGTTTTATTAACCACACTAAGAAAATCGATATAAATTTTGAATTAATTCTTAAGAATGAAGAATAATTTCAGTTCCAAAATCTATTTATCTGGCAGATTGCCGTGTTGAAATGCCAAATTTTGGTAAATTTCTTCAGTCAAACAGAGTTTTGAAGAAACATTGACACTAGCAATTGATGAACAAATCAATAAACTTGAATAATTATTGATATAAATAAGCCTGACAGCTCTGTTTTATTAACCACACTAAGAAAATCGATATAAATTTTGAATTAATTCTTAAGAATGAAGAATAATTTCAGTTCCAAAATCCATTTATCTGGCATATTGCCGTGTGAAATGCCAAATTTTGGTAAATTTCTTCAGTCAAACAGGGTTTTGAAGAAACATTGACACTAGCAATTGATTAACAAATCAATAAACTTGAATAATTATTGATATAAATAAGCCTGGCAGCTCTGTTTTATTAACCACACTAAGAAAATAAATATAAATTTTGAATTAATTCTTAAGAATGGAGGATATTTCCAGCTCCAAAATCTATTTATCTGGCAGATTGCCGTGTTGAAATGCCAAATTTTGGTAAATTTCTTCAGTCAAACAGGGTTTTGAAGAAACATTGACACTAGCAATTGATGAACAAATCAATAAACTTGAATAATTATTGATATAAATAAGCCTGACAGCTCTGTTTTATTAACCACACTAAGAAAATCGATATAAATTTTGAATTAATTCTTAAGAATGAAGAATAATTTCAGTTCCAAAATCCATTTATCTGGCAGATTGCCGTGTGAAATGCCAAATTTTGGTAAATTTCTTCAGTCAAACAGGGTTTTGAAGAAACATTGACACTAGCAATTGATTAACAAATCAATAAACTTGAATAATTATTGATATAAATAAGCCTGGCAGCTCTGTTTTGTTAACCACACTAAGAAAATAAATATAAATTTTGAATTAATTCTTAAGAATGAAGGATATTTCCAGCTCCAAAATCTATTTATCTGGCAGATTGCCTGGTTGAAATGCCAAATTTTGGTAAATTTCTTCAGTCAAACAGGGTTTTGAAGAAACATTGACACTAGCAATTGATTAACAAATCAATAAACTTGAATAATTATTGATATAAATAAGCCTGCCAGCTCTGTTTTATTAACCACACTAAGAAAATGAATATAAATTTTGAATTAATTCTTAAGAATTATGAATATTTCCAGCTCCAAAATCCATTTATATGGCAGATGGCCGTGTTGAAATACCAAATTTTGGTAAATTTCTTTAGTTTAACAAGAAAAATCGACACAAGTAATTCATAAACAAATCTATAAACTTGAATTATTATTGATATAAATAAGCCTGGCAGCTCTGTTTTGTTAACCACACTAAGAAAATCGATATAAATTTTGAATTAATTCTTAAGAATGAAGGATATTTCCAGCTCCAAAATCTATTAATCTGGCAGATTGCCGTGTTGAAATGCCAAATTTTGGTAAATTTCTTCAGTCAAACAGGGTTTTGAAGAAACATTGACACTAGCAATTGATTAACAAATCAATAAACTTGAATAATTATTGATATAAATAAGCCTGGCAGCTCTGTTTTATTAACCACACTAAGAAAATCGATATAAATTTTGAATTAATTCTTAAGAATGAAGAATAATTTCAGTTCCAAAATCTATTTATCTGGCAGATTGCCGTGTTGAAATGCCAAATTTTGGTAAATTTCTTCAGTCAAACAGGGTTTTGAAGAAACATTGACACTAGCAATTGATGAACAAATCAATAAACTTGAATAATTATTGATATAAATAAGCCTGACAGCTCTGTTTTATTAACCACACTAAGAAAATCGATATAAATTTTGAATTAATTCTTAAGAATGAAGAATAATTTCAGTTCCAAAATCCATTTATCTGGCATATTGCCGTGTGAAATGCCAAATTTTGGTAAATTTCTTCAGTCAAACAGGGTTTTGAAGAAACATTGACACTAGCAATTGATTAACAAATCAATAAACTTGAATAATTATTGATATAAATAAGCCTGGCAGCTCTGTTTTATTAACCACACTAAGAAAATAAATATAAATTTTGAATTAATTCTTAAGAATGGAGGATATTTCCAGCTCCAAAATCTATTTATCTGGCAGATTGCCGTGTTGAAATGCCAAATTTTGGTAAATTTCTTCAGTCAAACAGGGTTTTGAAGAAACATTGACACTAGCAATTGATGAACAAATCAATAAACTTGAATAATTATTGATATAAATAAGCCTGACAGCTCTGTTTTATTAACCACACTAAGAAAATCGATATAAATTTTGAATTAATTCTTAAGAATGAAGAATAATTTCAGTTCCAAAATCCATTTATCTGGCAGATTGCCGTGTGAAATGCCAAATTTTGGTAAATTTCTTCAGTCAAACAGGGTTTTGAAGAAACATTGACACTAGCAATTGATTAACAAATCAATAAACTTGAATAATTATTGATATAAATAAGCCTGGCAGCTCTGTTTTGTTAACCACACTAAGAAAATAAATATAAATTTTGAATTAATTCTTAAGAATGAAGGATATTTCCAGCTCCAAAATCTATTTATCTGGCAGATTGCCGTGTTGAAATGCCAAATTTTGGTAAATTTCTTCAGTCAAACAGGGTTTTAAAGAAACATTGACACTAGCAATTGATTAACAAATCAATAAACTTGAATAATTATTGATATAAATAAGCCTGCCAGCTCTGTTTTATTAACCACACTAAGAAAATGAATATAAATTTTGAATTAATTCTTAAGAATTATGAATATTTCCAGCTCCAAAATCCATTTATATGGCAGATGGCCGTGTTGAAATACCAAATTTTGGTAAATTTCTTTAGTTTAACAAGAAAAATCGACACAAGTAATTCATAAACAAATCTATAAACTTGAATTATTATTGATATAAATAAGCCTGGCAGCTCTGTTTTGTTAACCACACTAAGAAAATCGATATAAATTTTGAATTAATTCTTAAGAATGAAGGATATTTCCAGCTCCAAAATCTATTAATCTGGCAGATTGCCGTGTTGAAATGCCAAATTTTGGTAAATTTCTTCAGTCAAACAGGGTTTTGAAGAAACATTGACACTAGCAATTGATGAACAAATCAATAAACTTGAATAATTATTGATATAAATAAGCCTGACAGCTCTGTTTTATTAACCACACTAAGAAAATCGATATAAATTTTGAATTAATTCTTAAGAATGAAGAATAATTTCAGTTCCAAAATCCATTTATCTGGCATATTGCCGTGTGAAATGCCAAATTTTGGTAAATTTCTTCAGTCAAACAGGGTTTTGAAGAAACATTGACACTAGCAATTGATTAACAAATCAATAAACTTGAATAATTATTGCTATAAATAAGCCTGGCAGCTCTGTTTTGTTAACCACACTAAGAAAATAAATATAACTTTTGAATTAATTCTTAAGAATGAAGAATATTTCCAGCTTCAAAATCTATTTATCTGGCAGATTGCCGTGTTGAAATGCCAAATTTTGGTAAATTTCTTCAGTCAAACAGGGTTTTGAAGAAACATTGACACTAGCAATTGATTAACAAATCAATAAACTTGAATAATTATTGATATAAATAAGCCTGGCAGCTCTGTTTTGTTAACCACACTAAGAAAATTAATATAAATTTTGAATTAATTCTTAAGAATGGAGGATATTTCCAGCTCCAAAATCTATTTATCTGGCAGATTGCCGTGTTGAAATGCCAAATTTTGGTAAATTTCTTCAGTCAAACAGGGTTTTGAAGAAACATTGACACTAGCAATTGATGAACAAATCAATAAACTTGAATAATTATTTATATAAATAAGCCTGACAGCTCTGTTTTATTAACCACACTAAGAAAATCGATATAAATTTTGAATTAATTCTTAAGAATGAAGAATAATTTCAGTTCCAAAATCCATTTATCTGGCATATTGCCGTGTGAAATGCCAAATTTTGGTAAATTTCTTCAGTCAAACAGGGTTTTGAAGAAACATTGACACTAGCAATTGATTAACAAATCAATAAACTTGAATAATTATTGATATAAATAAGCCTAGCAGCTCTGTTTTGTTAACCACACTAAGAAAATAAATATAACTTTTGAATTAATTCTTAAGAATGAAGAATATTTCCAGCTCCAAAATCCATTTATCTGGCAGATTGCCGTGTTGAAATGCCATATTTTGGTAAATTTCTTCAGTCAAACAGGGTTTTGAAGAAACATTGACACTAGCAATTGATTAACAAATCAATAAACTTGAATAATTATTGATATAAATAAGCCTGGCAGCTCTGTTTTGTTAACCACACTAAGAAAATAAATATAAATTTTGAATTAATTCTTAAGAATGAAGGATATTACCAGCTTCAAAATCTATTTATCTGGCAGATCGCCGTGTTGAAATGCCAAATTTTGGTAAATTTCTTCAGTCAAACAGGGTTTTGAAGAAACATTGACACTAGCAATTGATTAACAAATCAATAAACTTGAATAATTATTGATATAAATAAGCCTGGCAGCTCTGTTTTGTTAACCACACTAAGAAAATAAATATAAATTTTGAATTAATTCTTAAGAATGAAGGATATTTCCAGCTCCAAAATCTATTTATCTGGCAGATTGCCGTGTTGAAATGCCAAATTTTGGTAAATTTCTTCAGTCAAACAGGGTTTTGAAGAAACATTGACACTAGCAATTGATTAACAAATCAATAAACTTGAATAATTATTGATATAAATAAGCCTGGCAGCTCTGTTTTGTTAACCACACTAAGAAAATAAATATAAATTTTGAATTAATTCTTAAGAATGAAGGATATTTCCAGCTCCAAAATCTATTTATCTGGCAGATTGCCCGGTTGAAATGCCAAATTTTGGTAAATTTCTTCAGTCAAACAGGGTTTTGAAGAAACATTGACACTAGCAATTGATTAACAAATCAATAAACTTGAATAATTATTGATATAAATAAGCCTGACAGCTCTGTTTTATTAACCACACTAAGAAAATCGATATAAATTTTGAATTAATTCTTAAGAATGAAGAATAATTTCAGTTCCAAAATCCATTTATCTGGCAGATTGCCGTGTGAAATGCCAAATTTTGGTCAATTTCTTCAGTCAAACAGGGTTTTGAAGAAACATTGACACTAGCAATTGATGAACAAATCAATAAACTTGAATAGTTATTGATATAAATAAGCCTGACAGCTCTGATTTATTAACCACACTAAGAAAATCGATATAAATTTTGAATTAATTCTTAAGAATGAAGAATAATTTCAGTTCCAAAATCCATTTATCTGGCAGATTGCCGTGTGAAATGCCAAATTTTGGTCAATTTCTTCAGTCAAACAGGGTTTTGAAGAAACATTGACACTAGCAATTGATTAACAAATCAATAAACTTGAATAATTATTGATATAAATAAGCCTGGCAGCTCTGTTTTGTTAACCACACTAAGAAAATAAATATAAATTTTGAATTAATTCTTAAGAATGAAGAATATTTCCAGCTCCAAAATCCATTTATCTGGCAGATTGCCGTGTTGAAATGCCATATTTTGGTAAATTTCTTCAGTCAAACAGGGTTTTGACAAAACATTGATACTAGCAATTGATTAACAAATCAATAAACTTGAATAATTATTGATATAAATAAGCCTGACAGCTCTGTTTTATTAACCACACTAAGAAAATCGATATAAATTTTGAATTAATTCTTAAGAATGAAGAATAATTTCAGTTACAAAATCCAATTATCTGGCAGATTGCCGTGTGAAATGCCAAATTTTGGTAAATTTCTTCAGTCAAACAGGGTTTTGAAGAAACATTGACACTAGCAATTGATTAACAAATCAATAAACTTGAATAATTATTGATATAAATAAGCCTGGCAGCTCTGTTTTGTTAACCACACTAAGAAAATAAATATAAATTTTGAATTAATTCTTAAGAATGAAGAATATTTCCAGCTCCAAAATCCATTTATCTGGCAGATTGCCGTGTTGAAATGCCATATTTTGGTAAATTTCTTCAGTCAAACAGGGTTTTGAAGAAACATTGACACTAGCAATTGATTAACAAATCAATAAACTTGAATAATTATTGATATAAATAAGCCTGGCAGCTCTGTTTTGTTAACCACACTAAGAAAATAAATATAAATTTTGAATTAATTCTTAAGAATGAAGGATATTTCCAGCTCCAAAATCTATTAATCTGGCAGATTGCCGTGTTGAAATGCCAAATTTTGGTAAATTTCTTCAGTCAAACAGGGTTTTGAAGAAACATTGACACTAGCAATTGATTAACAAATCAATAAACTTGAATAATTATTGATATAAATAAGCCTGACAGCTCTGTTTTATTAACCACACTAAGAAAATAAATATACATTTTGAATTAATTCTTAAGAATTATGAATATTTCCAGCTCCAAAATCCATTTATATGGCAGATTGCCGTGTTGAAATACCAAATTTTGGTAAATTTCTTTAGTTTAACAAGAAAAATCGACACAAGTAATTCATTAACAAATCTATAAACTTGAATTATTATTGATATAAATAAGCCTGGCAGCTCTGTTTTGTTAACCACACTAAGAAAATCGATATAAATTTTGAATTAATTCTTAAGAATGAAGGATATTTCCAGCTCCAAAATCTATTTATCTGGCAGATTGCCGTGTTGAAATGCCAAATTTTGGTAAATTTCTTCAGTCAAACAGGGTTTTGAAGAAACATTGACACTAGCAATTGATTAACAAAATCAATAAACTTGAATAATTATTGATATAAATAAGCCTGGCAGCTCTGTTTTGTTAACCACACTAAGAAAATAAATATAAATTTTGAATTAATTCTTAAGAATGAAGGATATTTCCAGCTCCAAAATCTATTTATCTGGCAGATTGCCTGGTTGAAATGCCAAATTTTGGTAAATTTCTTCAGTCAAACAGGGTTTTGAAGAAACATTGACACTAGCAATTGATTAAAAAATCAATAAACTTGAATAATTATTGATATAAATAAGCCTGACAGCTCTGCTTTATTAACCACACTAAGAAAATCGATATAAATTTTGAATTAATTAATAATTTCAGTTCCAAAATCCATTTATCTGGCAGATTGCCGTGTGAAATGCCAAATTTTGGTCAATTTCTTCAGTCAAACAGGGTTTTGAAGAAACATTGACACTAGCAATTGATTAACAAATTAATAAACTTGAATAATTATTGATATAAATAAGCCTGGCAGCTCTGTTTTGTTAACCACACTAAGAAAATAAATATAAATTTTGAATAAATTCTTAAGAATTATGAATATTTCCAGCTCCAAAATCCATTTATCTGGCAGATTGCCGTGTTGAAATGCCAAATTTTAGTCAATTTCTTCAGTCAAACAGGGTTTTGAAGAAACATTGACACTAGCAATTGATTAACAAATCAATTAACTTGAATAATTATTGATATAAATAAGCCTGCCAGCTCTGTTTTATTAACCACACTAAGAAAATAAATATAAATTTTGAATTAATTCTTAAGAATTATGAATATTTCCAGCTCCAAAATCCATTTATATGGCAGATTGCCGTGTTGAAATACCAAATTTTGGTAAATTTCTTTAGTTTACAAGAAAAATCGACACAAGTAATTCATTAACAAATCTATAAACTTGAATTATTATTGATATAAATAAGCCTGGCAGCTCTGTTTTGTTAACCACACTAAGAAAATCGATATAAATTTTGAATTAATTCTTAAGAATGAAGGATATTTCCAGCTCCAAAATCTATTTATCTGGCAGAATGCCGTGTTGAAATGCCAAATTTTGGTCAATTTCTTCATTCAAACAGGGTTTTGAAGAAACATTGACACTAGCAATTGATGAACAAATCAATAAACTTGAATAGTTATTGATATAAATAAGCCTGACAGCTCTGTTTTATTAACCACACTAAGAAAATCGATATAAATTTTGAATTAATTCTTAAGAATGAAGAATAATTTCAGTTCCAAAATCCATTTATCTGGCAGATTGCCGTGTGAAATGCCAAATTTTGGTAAATTTCTTCAGTCAAACAGGGTTTTGAAGAAACATTGACACTAGCAATTGATTAACAAATTAATAAACTTGAATAATTATTGATATAAATAAGCCTGGCAGCTCTGTTTTGTTAACCACACTAAGAAAATAAATATAAATTTTGAATAAATTCTTAAGAATTATGAATATTTCCAGCTCCAAAATCCATTTATCTGGCAGATTGCCGTGTTGAAATGCCAAATTTTAGCAAATTTCTTCAGTCAAACAGGGTTTTGAAGAAACATTGACACTAGCAATTGATTAACAAATCAATAAACTTGAATAATTATTGATATAAATAAGCCTGCCAGCTCTGTTTTATTAACCACACTAAGAAAATAAATATAAATTTTGAATTAATTCTTAAGAATTATGAATATTTCCAGCTCCAAAATCCATTTATATGGCAGATTGCCGTGTTGAAATACCAAATTTTGGTAAATTTCTTTAGTTTAACAAGAAAAATCGACACACGTAATTCATTAACAAATCTATAAACTTGAATTATTATTGATATAAATAAGCCTGGCAGCTCTGTTTTGTTAACCACACTAAGAAAATCGATATAAATTTTGAATTAATTCTTAAGAATGAAGGATATTTCCAGCTCCAAAATCTATTTATCTGGCAGAATGCCGTGTTGAAATGCCAAATTTTGGTCAATTTCTTCAGTCAAACAGGGTTTTGAAGAAACATTGACACTAGCAATTGATTAACAAAATCAATAAACTTGAATAATTATTGATATAAATAAGCCTGGCAGCTCTGTTTTGTTAACCACACTAAGAAAATAAATATAAATTTTGAATTAATTCTTAAGAATGAAGGATATTTCCAGCTCCAAAATCTATTTATCTGGCAGATTGCCTGGTTGAAATGCCGAATTTTGGTAAATTTCTTCAGTCAAACAGGGTTTTGAAGAAACATTGACACTAGCAATTGATTAACAAATCAATAAACTTGAATAATTATTGATATAAATAAGCCTGACAGCTCTGCTTTATTAACCACACTAAGAAAATCGATATAAATTTTGAATTAATTCTTAAGAATGAAGAATAATTTCAGTTCCAAAATCCATTTATCTGGCAGATTGCCGTGTGAAATGCCAAATTTTGGTCAATTTCTTCAGTCAAACAGGGTTTTGAAGAAACATTGACACTAGCAATTGATTAACAAATTAATAAACTTGAATAATTATTGATATAAATAAGCCTGGCAGCTCTGTTTTGTTAACCACACTAAGAAAATAAATATAAATTTTGAATAAATTCTTAAGAATTATGAATATTTCCAGCTCCAAAATCCATTTATCTGGCAGATTGCCGTGTTGAAATGCCAAATTTTAGTCAATTTCTTCAGTCAAACAGGGTTTTGAAGAAACATTGACACTAGCAATTGATTAACAAAACAATAAACTTGAATAATTATTGATATAAATAAGCCTGCCAGCTCTGTTTTATTAACCACACTAAGAAAATAAATATAAATTTTGAATTAATTCTTAAGAATTATGAATATTTCCAGCTCCAAAATCCATTTATATGGCAGATTGCCGTGTTGAAATACCAAATTTTGGTAAATTTCTTTAGTTTAACAAGAAAAATCGACACAAGTAATTCATTAACAAATCTATAAACTTGAATTATTATTGATATAAATAAGCCTGGCAGCTCTGTTTTGTTAACCACACTAAGAAAATCGATATAAATTTTGAATTAATTCTTAAGAATGAAGGATATTTCCAGCTCCAAAATCTATTTATCTGGCAGATTGCCTGGTTGAAATGCCGAATTTTGGTAAATTTCTTCAGTCAAACAGGGTTTTGAAGAAACATTGACACTAGCAATTGATTAACAAATCAATAAACTTGAATAATTATTGATATAAATAAGCCTGACAGCTCTGCTTTATTAACCACACTAAGAAAATCGATATAAATTTTGAATTTATTCTTAAGAATGAAGAATAATTTCAGTTCCAAAATCCATTTATCTGGCAGATTGCCGTGTGAAATGCCAAATTTTGGTCAATTTCTTCAGTCAAACAGGGTTTTGAAGAAACATTGACACTAGCAATTGATTAACAAATTAATAAACTTGAATAATTATTGATATAAATAAGCCTGGCAGCTCTGTTTTGTTAACCACACTAAGAAAATAAATATAAATTTTGAATAAATTCTTAAGAATTATGAATATTTCCAGCTCCAAAATCCATTTATCTGGCAGATTGCCGTGTTGAAATGCCAAATTTTAGTCAATTTCTTCAGTCAAACAGGGTTTTGAAGAAACATTGACACTAGCAATTGATTAACAAAACAATAAACTTGAATAATTATTGATATAAATAAGCCTGCCAGCTCTGTTTTATTAACCACACTAAGAAAATAAATATAAATTTTGAATTAATTCTTAAGAATTATGAATATTTCCAGCTCCAAAATCCATTTATATGGCAGATTGCCGTGTTGAAATACCAAATTTTGGTAAATTTCTTTAGTTTAACAAGAAAAATCGACACAAGTAATTCATTAACAAATCTATAAACTTGAATTATTATTGATATAAATAAGCCTGGCAGCTCTGTTTTGTTAACCACACTAAGAAAATCGATATAAATTTTGAATTAATTCTTAAGAATGAAGGATATTTCCAGCTCCAAAATCTATTTATCTGGCAGAATGCCGTGTTGAAATGCCAAATTTTGGTAAATTTCTTCAGTCAAACAGGGTTTTGAAGAAACATTGACACTAGCAATTGATTAACAAATCAATAAACTTGAATAATTATTGATATAAATAAGCCTGGCAGCTCTGTTTTGTTAACCACACTAAGAAAATAAATATAAATTTTGAATTAATTCTTAAGAATGAAGAATATTTCCAGCTCCAAAATCCATTTATCTGGCAGATTGCCGTGTTGAAATCCATATTTTGGTAAATTTCTTCAGTCAAACAGGGTTTTGAAGAAACATTGACACTAGCAATTGATTAACAAATCAATAAACTTGAATAATTATTGATATAAATAAGCCTGGCAGCTCTGTTTTGTTAACCACACTAAGAAAATAAATATAAATTTTGAATTAATTCTTAAGAATGAAGGATATTTCCAGCTCCAAAATCTATTAATCTGGCAGATTGCCGTGTTGAAATGCCAAATTTTGGTAAATTTCTTCAGTCAAACAGGGTTTTGAAGAAACATTGACACTAGCAATTGATTAACAAATCAATAAACTTGAATAATTATTGATATAAATAAGCCTGGCAGCTCTGTTTTGTTAACCACACTAAGAAAATAAATATAAATTTTGAATTAATTCTTAAGAATGAAGGATATTTCCAGCTCCAAAATCTATTTATCTGGCAGATTGCCGTGTTGAAATGCCAAATTTTGGTAAATTTCTTCAGTCAAACAGGGTTTTGAAGAAACATTGACACTAGCAATTGATTAACAAATCAATAAACTTGAATAATTATTGATATAAATAAGCCTGACAGCTCTGTTTTATTAACCACACTAAGAAAATCGATATAAATTTTGAATTAATTCTTAAGAATGAAGAATAATTTCAGTTACAAAATCCATTTATCTGGCAGATTGCCGTGTGAAATGCCAAATTTTGGTAAATTTCTTCAGTCAAACAGGGTTTTGAAGAAACATTGACACTAGCAATTGATTAACAATACAATAAACTTGAATAATTATTGATATAAATAAGCCTGGCAGCTCTGTTTTGTTAGCCACACTAAGAAAATAAATATAAATTTTGAATTAATTCTTAAGAATGAAGGATATTACCAGCTTCAAAATCTATTTATCTGGCAGATCGCCGTGTTGAAATGCCAAATTTTGGTAAATTTCTTCAGTCAAACAGGGTTTTGAAGAAACATTGACACTAGCAATTGATTAACAAATCAATAAACTTGAATAATTATTGATATAAATAAGCCTGGCAGCTCTGTTTTGTTAACCACACTAAGAAAATAAATATAAATTTTGAATTAATTCTTAAGAATGAAGGATATTTCCAGCTCCAAAATCTATTTATCTGGCAGATTGCCGTGTTGAAATGCCAAATTTTGGTAAATTTCTTCAGTCAAACAGGGTTTTGAAGAAACATTGACACTAGCAATTGATTAACAAATCAATAAACTTGAATAATTATTGATATAAATAAGCCTGGCAGCTCTGTTTTGTTAACCACACTAAGAAAATAAATATAAATTTTGAATTAATTCTTAAGAATGAAGGATATTTCCAGCTCCAAAATCTATTTATCTGGCAGATTGCCCGGTTGAAATGCCAAATTTTGGTAAATTTCTTCAGTCAAACAGGGTTTTGAAGAAACATTGACACTAGCAATTGATTAACAAATCAATAAACTTGAATAATTATTGATATAAATAAGCCTGACAGCTCTGTTTTATTAACCACACTAAGAAAATCGATATAAATTTTGAATTAATTCTTAAGAATGAAGAATAATTTCAGTTCCAAAATCCATTTATCTGGCAGATTGCCGTGTGAAATGCCAAATTTTGGTCAATTTCTTCAGTCAAACAGGGTTTTGAAGAAACATTGACACTAGCAATTGATGAACAAATCAATAAACTTGAATAGTTATTGATATAAATAAGCCTGACAGCTCTGATTTATTAACCACACTAAGAAAATCGATATAAATTTTGAATTAATTCTTAAGAATGAAGAATAATTTCAGTTCCAAAATCCATTTATCTGGCAGATTGCCGTGTGAAATGCCAAATTTTGGTCAATTTCTTCAGTCAAACAGGGTTTTGAAGAAACATTGACACTAGCAATTGATTAACAAATCAATAAACTTGAATAATTATTGATATAAATAAGCCTGGCAGCTCTGTTTTGTTAACCACACTAAGAAAATAAATATAAATTTTGAATTAATTCTTAAGAATGAAGAATATTTCCAGCTCCAAAATCCATTTATCTGGCAGATTGCCGTGTTGAAATGCCATATTTTGGTAAATTTCTTCAGTCAAACAGGGTTTTGAAGAAACATTGACACTAGCAATTGATTAACAAATCAATAAACTTGAATAATTATTGATATAAATAAGCCTGGCAGCTCTGTTTTGTTAACCACACTAAGAAAATAAATATAAATTTTGAATTAATTCTTAAGAATGAAGGATATTTCCAGCTCCAAAATCTATTAATCTGGCAGATTGCCGTGTTGAAATGCCAAATTTTGGTAAATTTCTTCAGTCAAACAGGGTTTTGAAGAAACATTGACACTAGCAATTGATTAACAAATCAATAAACTTGAATAATTATTGATATAAATAAGCCTGACAGCTCTGTTTTATTAACCACACTAAGAAAATAAATATAAATTTTGAATTAATTCTTAAGAATTATGAATATTTCCAGCTCCAAAATCCATTTATATGGCAGATTGCCGTGTTGAAATACCAAATTTTGGTAAATTTCTTTAGTTTAACAAGAAAAATCGACACAAGTAATTCATTAACAAATCTATAAACTTGAATTATTATTGATATAAATAAGCCTGGCAGCTCTGTTTTGTTAACCACACTAAGAAAATCGATATAAATTTTGAATTAATTCTTAAGAATGAAGGATATTTCCAGCTCCAAAATCTATTTATCTGGCAGATTGCCGTGTTGAAATGCCAAATTTTGGTAAATTTCTTCAGTCAAACAGGGTTTTGAAGAAACATTGACACTAGCAATTGATTAACAAAATCAATAAACTTGAATAATTATTGATATAAATAAGCCTGGCAGCTCTGTTTTGTTAACCACACTAAGAAAATAAATATAAATTTTGAATTAATTCTTAAGAATGAAGGATATTTCCAGCTCCAAAATCTATTTATCTGGCAGATTGCCTGGTTGAAATGCCAAATTTTGGTAAATTTCTTCAGTCAAACAGGGTTTTGAAGAAACATTGACACTAGCAATTGATTAAAAAATCAATAAACTTGAATAATTATTGATATAAATAAGCCTGACAGCTCTGCTTTATTAACCACACTAAGAAAATCGATATAAATTTTGAATTAATTAATAATTTCAGTTCCAAAATCCATTTATCTGGCAGATTGCCGTGTGAAATGCCAAATTTTGGTCAATTTCTTCAGTCAAACAGGGTTTTGAAGAAACATTGACACTAGCAATTGATTAACAAATTAATAAACTTGAATAATTATTGATATAAATAAGCCTGGCAGCTCTGTTTTGTTAACCACACTAAGAAAATAAATATAAATTTTGAATAAATTCTTAAGAATTATGAATATTTCCAGCTCCAAAATCCATTTATCTGGCAGATTGCCGTGTTGAAATGCCAAATTTTAGTCAATTTCTTCAGTCAAACAGGGTTTTGAAGAAACATTGACACTAGCAATTGATTAACAAATCAATTAACTTGAATAATTATTGATATAAATAAGCCTGCCAGCTCTGTTTTATTAACCACACTAAGAAAATAAATATAAATTTTGAATTAATTCTTAAGAATTATGAATATTTCCAGCTCCAAAATCCATTTATATGGCAGATTGCCGTGTTGAAATACCAAATTTTGGTAAATTTCTTTAGTTTACAAGAAAAATCGACACAAGTAATTCATTAACAAATCTATAAACTTGAATTATTATTGATATAAATAAGCCTGGCAGCTCTGTTTTGTTAACCACACTAAGAAAATCGATATAAATTTTGAATTAATTCTTAAGAATGAAGGATATTTCCAGCTCCAAAATCTATTTATCTGGCAGAATGCCGTGTTGAAATGCCAAATTTTGGTCAATTTCTTCATTCAAACAGGGTTTTGAAGAAACATTGACACTAGCAATTGATGAACAAATCAATAAACTTGAATAGTTATTGATATAAATAAGCCTGACAGCTCTGTTTTATTAACCACACTAAGAAAATCGATATAAATTTTGAATTAATTCTTAAGAATGAAGAATAATTTCAGTTCCAAAATCCATTTATCTGGCAGATTGCCGTGTGAAATGCCAAATTTTGGTAAATTTCTTCAGTCAAACAGGGTTTTGAAGAAACATTGACACTAGCAATTGATTAACAAATTAATAAACTTGAATAATTATTGATATAAATAAGCCTGGCAGCTCTGTTTTGTTAACCACACTAAGAAAATAAATATAAATTTTGAATAAATTCTTAAGAATTATGAATATTTCCAGCTCCAAAATCCATTTATCTGGCAGATTGCCGTGTTGAAATGCCAAATTTTAGCAAATTTCTTCAGTCAAACAGGGTTTTGAAGAAACATTGACACTAGCAATTGATTAACAAATCAATAAACTTGAATAATTATTGATATAAATAAGCCTGGCAGCTCTGTTTTGTTAACCACACTAAGAAAATAAATATAAATTTTGAATTAATTCTTAAGAATGAAGGATATTTCCAGCTCCAAAATCTATTTATCTGGCAGATTGCCGTGTTGAAATGCCAAATTTTGGTAAATTTCTTCAGTCAAACAGGGTTTTGAAGAAACATTGACACTAGCAATTGATTAACAAATCAATAAACTTGAATAATTATTGATATAAATAAGCCTGACAGCTCTGTTTTATTAACCACACTAAGAAAATCGATATAAATTTTGAATTAATTCTTAAGAATGAAGAATAATTTCAGTTACAAAATCCATTTATCTGGCAGATTGCCGTGTGAAATGCCAAATTTTGGTAAATTTCTTCAGTCAAACAGGGTTTTGAAGAAACATTGACACTAGCAATTGATTAACAATACAATAAACTTGAATAATTATTGATATAAATAAGCCTGGCAGCTCTGTTTTGTTAGCCACACTAAGAAAATAAATATAAATTTTGAATTAATTCTTAAGAATGAAGGATATTACCAGCTTCAAAATCTATTTATCTGGCAGATCGCCGTGTTGAAATGCCAAATTTTGGTAAATTTCTTCAGTCAAACAGGGTTTTGAAGAAACATTGACACTAGCAATTGATTAACAAATCAATAAACTTGAATAATTATTGATATAAATAAGCCTGGCAGCTCTGTTTTGTTAACCACACTAAGAAAATAAATATAAATTTTGAATTAATTCTTAAGAATGAAGGATATTTCCAGCTCCAAAATCTATTTATCTGGCAGATTGCCGTGTTGAAATGCCAAATTTTGGTAAATTTCTTCAGTCAAACAGGGTTTTGAAGAAACATTGACACTAGCAATTGATTAACAAATCAATAAACTTGAATAATTATTGATATAAATAAGCCTGGCAGCTCTGTTTTGTTAACCACACTAAGAAAATAAATATAAATTTTGAATTAATTCTTAAGAATGAAGGATATTTCCAGCTCCAAAATCTATTTATCTGGCAGATTGCCCGGTTGAAATGCCAAATTTTGGTAAATTTCTTCAGTCAAACAGGGTTTTGAAGAAACATTGACACTAGCAATTGATTAACAAATCAATAAACTTGAATAATTATTGATATAAATAAGCCTGACAGCTCTGTTTTATTAACCACACTAAGAAAATCGATATAAATTTTGAATTAATTCTTAAGAATGAAGAATAATTTCAGTTCCAAAATCCATTTATCTGGCAGATTGCCGTGTGAAATGCCAAATTTTGGTCAATTTCTTCAGTCAAACAGGGTTTTGAAGAAACATTGACACTAGCAATTGATGAACAAATCAATAAACTTGAATAGTTATTGATATAAATAAGCCTGACAGCTCTGATTTATTAACCACACTAAGAAAATCGATATAAATTTTGAATTAATTCTTAAGAATGAAGAATAATTTCAGTTCCAAAATCCATTTATCTGGCAGATTGCCGTGTGAAATGCCAAATTTTGGTCAATTTCTTCAGTCAAACAGGGTTTTGAAGAAACATTGACACTAGCAATTGATTAACAAATCAATAAACTTGAATAATTATTGATATAAATAAGCCTGGCAGCTCTGTTTTGTTAACCACACTAAGAAAATAAATATAAATTTTGAATTAATTCTTAAGAATGAAGAATATTTCCAGCTCCAAAATCCATTTATCTGGCAGATTGCCGTGTTGAAATGCCATATTTTGGTAAATTTCTTCAGTCAAACAGGGTTTTGAAGAAACATTGACACTAGCAATTGATTAACAAATCAATAAACTTGAATAATTATTGATATAAATAAGCCTGGCAGCTCTGTTTTGTTAACCACACTAAGAAAATAAATATAAATTTTGAATTAATTCTTAAGAATGAAGGATATTTCCAGCTCCAAAATCTATTAATCTGGCAGATTGCCGTGTTGAAATGCCAAATTTTGGTAAATTTCTTCAGTCAAACAGGGTTTTGAAGAAACATTGACACTAGCAATTGATTAACAAATCAATAAACTTGAATAATTATTGATATAAATAAGCCTGACAGCTCTGTTTTATTAACCACACTAAGAAAATAAATATAAATTTTGAATTAATTCTTAAGAATTATGAATATTTCCAGCTCCAAAATCCATTTATATGGCAGATTGCCGTGTTGAAATACCAAATTTTGGTAAATTTCTTTAGTTTAACAAGAAAAATCGACACAAGTAATTCATTAACAAATCTATAAACTTGAATTATTATTGATATAAATAAGCCTGGCAGCTCTGTTTTGTTAACCACACTAAGAAAATCGATATAAATTTTGAATTAATTCTTAAGAATGAAGGATATTTCCAGCTCCAAAATCTATTTATCTGGCAGATTGCCGTGTTGAAATGCCAAATTTTGGTAAATTTCTTCAGTCAAACAGGGTTTTGAAGAAACATTGACACTAGCAATTGATTAACAAAATCAATAAACTTGAATAATTATTGATATAAATAAGCCTGGCAGCTCTGTTTTGTTAACCACACTAAGAAAATAAATATAAATTTTGAATTAATTCTTAAGAATGAAGGATATTTCCAGCTCCAAAATCTATTTATCTGGCAGATTGCCTGGTTGAAATGCCAAATTTTGGTAAATTTCTTCAGTCAAACAGGGTTTTGAAGAAACATTGACACTAGCAATTGATTAAAAAATCAATAAACTTGAATAATTATTGATATAAATAAGCCTGACAGCTCTGCTTTATTAACCACACTAAGAAAATCGATATAAATTTTGAATTAATTAATAATTTCAGTTCCAAAATCCATTTATCTGGCAGATTGCCGTGTGAAATGCCAAATTTTGGTCAATTTCTTCAGTCAAACAGGGTTTTGAAGAAACATTGACACTAGCAATTGATTAACAAATTAATAAACTTGAATAATTATTGATATAAATAAGCCTGGCAGCTCTGTTTTGTTAACCACACTAAGAAAATAAATATAAATTTTGAATAAATTCTTAAGAATTATGAATATTTCCAGCTCCAAAATCCATTTATCTGGCAGATTGCCGTGTTGAAATGCCAAATTTTAGTCAATTTCTTCAGTCAAACAGGGTTTTGAAGAAACATTGACACTAGCAATTGATTAACAAATCAATTAACTTGAATAATTATTGATATAAATAAGCCTGCCAGCTCTGTTTTATTAACCACACTAAGAAAATAAATATAAATTTTGAATTAATTCTTAAGAATTATGAATATTTCCAGCTCCAAAATCCATTTATATGGCAGATTGCCGTGTTGAAATACCAAATTTTGGTAAATTTCTTTAGTTTACAAGAAAAATCGACACAAGTAATTCATTAACAAATCTATAAACTTGAATTATTATTGATATAAATAAGCCTGGCAGCTCTGTTTTGTTAACCACACTAAGAAAATCGATATAAATTTTGAATTAATTCTTAAGAATGAAGGATATTTCCAGCTCCAAAATCTATTTATCTGGCAGAATGCCGTGTTGAAATGCCAAATTTTGGTCAATTTCTTCATTCAAACAGGGTTTTGAAGAAACATTGACACTAGCAATTGATGAACAAATCAATAAACTTGAATAGTTATTGATATAAATAAGCCTGACAGCTCTGTTTTATTAACCACACTAAGAAAATCGATATAAATTTTGAATTAATTCTTAAGAATGAAGAATAATTTCAGTTCCAAAATCCATTTATCTGGCAGATTGCCGTGTGAAATGCCAAATTTTGGTAAATTTCTTCAGTCAAACAGGGTTTTGAAGAAACATTGACACTAGCAATTGATTAACAAATTAATAAACTTGAATAATTATTGATATAAATAAGCCTGGCAGCTCTGTTTTGTTAACCACACTAAGAAAATAAATATAAATTTTGAATAAATTCTTAAGAATTATGAATATTTCCAGCTCCAAAATCCATTTATCTGGCAGATTGCCGTGTTGAAATGCCAAATTTTAGCAAATTTCTTCAGTCAAACAGGGTTTTGAAGAAACATTGACACTAGCAATTGATTAACAAATCAATTAACTTGAATAATTATTGATATAAATAAGCCTGCCAGCTCTGTTTTATTAACCACACTAAGAAAATAAATATAAATTTTGAATTAATTCTTAAGAATTATGAATATTTCCAGCTCCAAAATCCATTTATATGGCAGATTGCCGTGTTGAAATACCAAATTTTGGTAAATTTCTTTAGTTTAACAAGAAAAATCGACACACGTAATTCATTAACAAATCTATAAACTTGAATTATTATTGATATAAATAAGCCTGGCAGCTCTGTTTTGTTAACCACACTAAGAAAATCGATATAAATTTTGAATTAATTCTTAAGAATGAAGGATATTTCCAGCTCCAAAATCTATTTATCTGGCAGAATGCCGTGTTGAAATGCCAAATTTTGGTCAATTTCTTCAGTCAAACAGGGTTTTGAAGAAACATTGACACTAGCAATTGATTAACAAAATCAATAAACTTGAATAATTATTGATATAAATAAGCCTGGCAGCTCTGTTTTGTTAACCACACTAAGAAAATAAATATAAATTTTGAATTAATTCTTAAGAATGAAGGATATTTCCAGCTCCAAAATCTATTTATCTGGCAGATTGCCTGGTTGAAATGCCGAATTTTGGTAAATTTCTTCAGTCAAACAGGGTTTTGAAGAAACATTGACACTAGCAATTGATTAACAAATCAATAAACTTGAATAATTATTGATATAAATAAGCCTGCCAGCTCTGCTTTATTAACCACACTAAGAAAATCGATATAAATTTTGAATTTATTCTTAAGAATGAAGAATAATTTCAGTTCCAAAATCCATTTATCTGGCAGATTGCCGTGTGAAATGCCAAATTTTGGTCAATTTCTTCAGTCAAACAGGGTTTTGAAGAAACATTGACACTAGCAATTGATTAACAAATTAATAAACTTGAATAATTATTGATATAAATAAGCCTGGCAGCTCTGTTTTGTTAACCACACTAAGAAAATAAATATAAATTTTGAATAAATTCTTAAGAATTATGAATATTTCCAGCTCCAAAATCCATTTATCTGGCAGATTGCCGTGTTGAAATGCCAAATTTTAGTCAATTTCTTCAGTCAAACAGGGTTTTGAAGAAACATTGACACTAGCAATTGATTAACAAAACAATAAACTTGAATAATTATTGATATAAATAAGCCTGCCAGCTCTGTTTTATTAACCACACTAAGAAAATAAATATAAATTTTGAATTAATTCTTAAGAATTATGAATATTTCCAGCTCCAAAATCCATTTATATGGCAGATTGCCGTGTTGAAATACCAAATTTTGGTAAATTTCTTTAGTTTAACAAGAAAAATCGACACAAGTAATTCATTAACAAATCTATAAACTTGAATTATTATTGATATAAATAAGCCTGGCAGCTCTGTTTTGTTAACCACACTAAGAAAATCGATATAAATTTTGAATTAATTCTTAAGAATGAAGGATATTTCCAGCTCCAAAATCTATTTATCTGGCAGAATGCCGTGTTGAAATGCCAAATTTTGGTAAATTTCTTCAGTCAAACAGGGTTTTGAAGAAACATTGACACTAGCAATTGATTAACAAATCAATAAACTTGAATAATTATTGATATAAATAAGCCTGGCAGCTCTGTTTTGTTAACCACACTAAGAAAATAAATATAAATTTTGAATTAATTCTTAAGAATGAAGAATATTTCCAGCTCCAAAATCCATTTATCTGGCAGATTGCCGTGTTGAAATCCATATTTTGGTAAATTTCTTCAGTCAAACAGGGTTTTGAAGAAACATTGACACTAGCAATTGATTAACAAATCAATAAACTTGAATAATTATTGATATAAATAAGCCTGGCAGCTCTGTTTTGTTAACCACACTAAGAAAATAAATATAAATTTTGAATTAATTCTTAAGAATGAAGGATATTTCCAGCTCCAAAATCTATTAATCTGGCAGATTGCCGTGTTGAAATGCCAAATTTTGGTAAATTTCTTCAGTCAAACAGGGTTTTGAAGAAACATTGACACTAGCAATTGATTAACAAATCAATAAACTTGAATAATTATTGATATAAATAAGCCTGGCAGCTCTGTTTTGTTAACCACACTAAGAAAATAAATATAAATTTTGAATTAATTCTTAAGAATGAAGGATATTTCCAGCTCCAAAATCTATTTATCTGGCAGATTGCCGTGTTGAAATGCCAAATTTTGGTAAATTTCTTCAGTCAAACAGGGTTTTGAAGAAACATTGACACTAGCAATTGATTAACAAATCAATAAACTTGAATAATTATTGATATAAATAAGCCTGACAGCTCTGTTTTATTAACCACACTAAGAAAATCGATATAAATTTTGAATTAATTCTTAAGAATGAAGAATAATTTCAGTTACAAAATCCATTTATCTGGCAGATTGCCGTGTGAAATGCCAAATTTTGGTAAATTTCTTCAGTCAAACAGGGTTTTGAAGAAACATTGACACTAGCAATTGATTAACAATACAATAAACTTGAATAATTATTGATATAAATAAGCCTGGCAGCTCTGTTTTGTTAGCCACACTAAGAAAATAAATATAAATTTTGAATTAATTCTTAAGAATGAAGGATATTTCCAGCTCCAAAATCTATTTATCTGGCAGATTACCGTGTTGAAATGCCAAATTATGGTAAATTTCTTCAGTCAAACAGGGTTTTGAAGAAACATTGACACTAGCAATTGATTAACAAAATCAATAAACTTGAATTATTATTGATATAAATAAGCCTGGCAGCTCTGTTTTGTTAACCACACTAAGAAAATAAATATAAATTTTGAATTAATTCTTAAGAATGAAGGATATTTCCAGCTCCAAAATCTATTTATCTGGCAGATTGCCTGGTTGAAATGCCAAATTTTGGTAAATTTCTTCAGTCAAACAGGGTTTTGAAGAAACATTGACACTAGCAATTGATTAACAAATCAATAAACTTGAATAATTATTGATATAAATAAGCCTGACAGCTCTGTTTTATTAACCACACTAAGAAAATCGATATAAATTTTGAATTAATTCTAAAGAATGAAGAATAATTTCAGTTACAAAATCCATTTATCTGGCAGATTGCCGTGTGAAATGCCAAATTTTGGTCAATTTCTTCAGTCAAACAGGGTTTTGAAGAAACATTGACACTAGCAATTGATTAACAAATTAATAAACTTGAATAATTATTGATATAAATAAGCCTGGCAGCTCTGTTTTGTTAACCACACTAAGAAAATAAATATAAATTTTGAATAAATTCTTAAGAATTATGAATATTTCCAGCTCCAAAATCCATTTATCTGGCAGATTGCCGTGTTGAAATGCCAAATTTTAGTCAATTTCTTCAGTCAAACAGGGTTTTGAAGAAACATTGACACTAGCAATTGATTAACAAATCAAAAAACTTGAATAATTATTGATATAAATAAGCCTGCCAGCTCTGTTTTATTAACCACACTAAGAAAATAAATATAAATTTTGAATTAATTCTTAAGAATTATGAATATTTCCAGCTCCAAAATCCATTTATATGGCAGATTGCCGTGTTGAAATACCAAATTTTGGTAAATTTCTTTAGTTTAACAAGAAAAATCGACACAAGTAATTCATTAACAAAATCAATTAACTTGAATAATTATTGATATAAATAAGCCTGGCAGCTCTGTTTTGTTAACCACACTAAGAAAATAAATATAAATTTTGAATTAATTCTTAAGAATGAAGGATATTTCCAGCTCCAAAATCTATTTATCTGGCAGATTGCCTGGTTGAAATGCCAAATTTTGGTAAATTTCTTCAGTCAAACAGGGTTTTGAAGAAACATTGACACTAGCAATTGATTAACAAATCAATAAACTTGAATAATTATTGATATAAATAAGCCTGACAGCTCTGTTTTATTAACCACACTAAGAAAATAAATATAAATTTTGAATTAATTCTTAAGAATTATGAATATTTCCAGCTCCAAAATCCATTTATATGGCAGATTGCCGTGTTGAAATACCAAATTTTGGTAAATTTCTTTAGTTTAACAAGAAAAATCGACACAAGTAATTCATTAACAAATCTATAAACTTGAATTATTATTGATATAAATAAGCCTGGCAGCTCTGTTTTGTTAGCCACACTAAGAAAATAAATATAAATTTTGAATTAATTCTTAAGAATGAAGGATATTTCCAGCTCCAAAATCTATTTATCTGGCAGATTACCGTGTTGAAATGCCAAATTATGGTAAATTTCTTCAGTCAAACAGGGTTTTGAAGAAACATTGACACTAGCAATTGATTAACAAAATCAATAAACTTGAATAATTATTGATATAAATAAGCCTGGCAGCTCTGTTTTGTTAACCACACTAAGAAAATAAATATAAATTTTGAATTAATTCTTAAGAATGAAGGATATTTCCAGCTCCAAAATCTATTTATCTGGCAGATTGCCTGGTTGAAATGCCAAATTTTGGTAAATTTCTTCAGTCAAACAGGGTTTTGAAGAAACATTGACACTAGCAATTGATTAACAAATCAATAAACTTGAATAATTATTGATATAAATAAGCCTGACAGCTCTGTTTTATTAACCACACTAAGAAAATAAATATAAATTTTGAATTAATTCTTAAGAATTATGAATATTTCCAGCTCCAAAATCCATTTATATGGCAGATTGCCGTGTTGAAATACCAAATTTTGGTAAATTTCTTTAGTTTAACAAGAAAAATCGACACAAGTAATTCATTAACAAATCTATAAACTTGAATTATTATTGATATAAATAAGCCTGGCAGCTCTGTTTTGTTAACCACACTAAGAAAATCGATATAAATTTTGAATTAATTCTTAAGAATGAAGGATATTTCCAGCTCCAAAATCTATTTATCTGGCAGATTGCCGTGTTGAAATGCCAAATTTTGGTAAATTTCTTCAGTCAAACAGGGTTTTGAAGAAACATTGACACTAGCAATTGATTAACAAAATCAATAAACTTGAATAATTATTGATATAAATAAGCCTGGCAGCTCTGTTTTGTTAACCACACTAAGATAATAAATATAAATTTTGAATTAATTCTTAAGAATGAAGGATATTTCCAGCTCCAAAATCTATTTATCTGGCAGATTGCCTGGTTGAAATGCCAAATTTTGGTAAATTTCTTCAGTCAAACAGGGTTTTGAAGAAACATTGACACTAGCAATTGATTAACAAAATCAATAAACTTGAATAATTATTGATATAAATAAGCCTGGCAGCTCTGTTTTGTTAACCACACTAAGAAAATCGATATAAATTTTGAATTAATTCTTAAGAATGAAGAATAATTTCAGTTACAAAATCCATTTATCTGGCAGATTGCCGTGTGAAATGCCAAATTTTGGTAAATTTCTTCAGTCAAACAGGGTTTTGAAGAAACATTGACACTAGCAATTGATTAACAAATCAATAAACTTGAATAATTATTGATATAAATAAGCCTGGCAGCTCTGTTTTGTTAACCACACTAAGAAAATAAATATAAATTTTGAATTAATTCTTAAGAATGAAGAATATTTCCAGCTCCAAAATCCATTTATCTGGCAGATTGCCGTGTTGAAATGCCATATTTTGGTAAATTTCTTCAGTCAAACAGGGTTTTGAAGAAACATTGACACTAGCAATTGATTAACAAATCAATAAACTTGAATAATTATTGATATAAATAAGCCTGGCAGCTCTGTTTTGTTAACCACACTAAGAAAATAAATATAAATTTTGAATTAATTCTTAAGAATGAAGGATATTTCCAGCTCCAAAATCTATTAATCTGGCAGATTGCCGTGTTGAAATGCCAAATTTTGGTAAATTTCTTCAGTCAAACAGGGTTTTGAAGAAACATTGACACTAGCAATTGATTAACAAATCAATAAACTTGAATAATTATTGATATAAATAAGCCTGGCAGCTCTGTTTTGTTAACCACACTAAGAAAATAAATATAAATTTTGAATTAATTCTTAAGAATGAAGGATATTTCCAGCTCCAAAATCTATTTATCTGGCAGATTGCCTGGTTGAAATGCCAAATTTTGGTAAATTTCTTCAGTCAAACAGGGTTTTGAAGAAACATTGACACTAGCAATTGATTAACAAATCAATAAACTTGAATAATTATTGATATAAATAAGCCTGACAGCTCTGTTTTATTAACCACACTAAGAAAATAAATATAAATTTTGAATTAATTCTTAAGAATTATGAATATTTCCAGCTCCAAAATCCATTTATATGGCAGATTGCCGTGTTGAAATACCAAATTTTGGTAAATTTCTTTAGTTTAACAAGAAAAATCGACACAAGTAATTCATTAACAAATCTATAAACTTGAATTATTATTGATATAAATAAGCCTGGCAGCTCTGTTTTGTTAACCACACTAAGAAAATCGATATAAATTTTGAATTAATTCTTAAGAATGAAGGAAATTTCCAGCTCCAAAATCTATTTATCTGGCAGATTGCCGTGTTGAAATGCCAAATTTTGGTAAATTTCTTCAGTCAAACAGGGTTTTGAAGAAACATTGACACTAGCAATTGATTAACAAAATCAATAAACTTGAATAATTATTGATATAAATAAGCCTGGCAGCTCTGTTTTGTTAACCACACTAAGAAAATAAATATAAATTTTGAATTAATTCTTAAGAATGAAGGATATTTCCAGCTCCAAAATCTATTTATCTGGCAGATTGCCTGGTTGAAATGCCAAATTTTGGTAAATTTCTTCAGTCAAACAGGGTTTTGAAGAAACATTGACACTAGCAATTGATTAACAAATCAATAAACTTGAATAATTATTGATATAAATAAGCCTGACAGCTCTGCTTTATTAACCACACTAAGAAAATCGATATAAATTTTGAATTAATTCTTAAGAATGAAGAATAATTTCAGTTCCAAAATCCATTTATCTGGCAGATTGCCGTGTGAAATGCCAAATTTTGGTCAATTTCTTCAGTCAAACAGGGTTTTGAAGAAACATTGACACTAGCAATTGATTAACAAATTAATAAACTTGAATAATTATTGATATAAATAAGCCTGGCAGCTCTGTTTTGTTAACCACACTAAGAAAATAAATATAAATTTTGAATAAATTCTTAAGAATTATGAATATTTCCAGCTCCAAAATCCATTTATCTGGCAGATTGCCGTGTTGAAATGCCAAATTTTAGTCAATTTCTTCAGTCAAACAGGGTTTTGAAGAAACATTGACACTAGCAATTGATTAACAAATCAAAAAACTTGAATAATTATTGATATAAATAAGCCTGCCAGCTCTGTTTTATTAACCACACTAAGAAAATAAATATAAATTTTGAATTAATTCTTAAGAATTATGAATATTTCCAGCTCCAAAATCCATTTATATGGCAGATTGCCGTGTTGAAATACCAAATTTTGGTAAATTTCTTTAGTTTAACAAGAAAAATCGACACAAGTAATTCATTAACAAAATCAATTAACTTGAATAATTATTGATATAAATAAGCCTGGCAGCTCTGTTTTGTTAACCACACTAAGAAAATAAATATAAATTTTGAATTAATTCTTAAGAATGAAGGATATTTCCAGCTCCAAAATCTATTTATCTGGCAGATTGCCTGGTTGAAATGCCAAATTTTGGTAAATTTCTTCAGTCAAACAGGGTTTTGAAGAAACATTGACACTAGCAATTGATTAACAAATCAATAAACTTGAATAATTATTGATATAAATAAGCCTGACAGCTCTGTTTTATTAACCACACTAAGAAAATAAATATAAATTTTGAATTAATTCTTAAGAATTATGAATATTTCCAGCTCCAAAATCCATTTATATGGCAGATTGCCGTGTTGAAATACCAAATTTTGGTAAATTTCTTTAGTTTAACAAGAAAAATCGACACAAGTAATTCATTAACAAATCTATAAACTTGAATTATTATTGATATAAATAAGCCTGGCAGCTCTGTTTTGTTAACCACACTAAGAAAATCGATATAAATTTTGAATTAATTCTTAAGAATGAAGGATATTTCCAGCTCCAAAATCTATTTATCTGGCAGATTGCCGTGTTGAAATGCCAAATTTTGGTAAATTTCTTCAGTCAAACAGGGTTTTGAAGAAACATTGACACTAGCAATTGATTAACAAAATCAATAAACTTGAATAATTATTGATATAAATAAGCCTGGCAGCTCTGTTTTGTTAACCACACTAAGATAATAAATATAAATTTTGAATTAATTCTTAAGAATGAAGGATATTTCCAGCTCCAAAATCTATTTATCTGGCAGATTGCCTGGTTGAAATGCCAAATTTTGGTAAATTTCTTCAGTCAAACAGGGTTTTGAAGAAACATTGACACTAGCAATTGATTAACAAAATCAATAAACTTGAATAATTATTGATATAAATAAGCCTGGCAGCTCTGTTTTGTTAACCACACTAAGATAATAAATATAAATTTTGAATTAATTCTTAAGAATGAAGGATATTTCCAGCTCCAAAATCTATTTATCTGGCAGATTGCCGTGTGAAATGCCAAATTTTGGTAAATTTCTTCAGTCAAACAGGGTTTTGAAGAAACATTGACACTAGCAATTGATTAACAAATCAATAAACTTGAATAATTATTGATATAAATAAGCCTGGCAGCTCTGTTTTGTTAACCACACTAAGAAAATAAATATAAATTTTGAATTAATTCTTAAGAATGAAGAATATTTCCAGCTCCAAAATCCATTTATCTGGCAGATTGCCGTGTTGAAATGCCATATTTTGGTAAATTTCTTCATTCAAACAGGGTTTTGAAGAAACATTGACACTAGCAATTGATTAACAAATCAATAAACTTGAATAATTATTTATATAAATAAGCCTGGCAGCTCTGTTTTGTTAACCACACTAAGAAAATAAATATAAATTTTGAATTAATTCTTAAGAATGAAGGATATTTCCAGCTCCAAAATCTATTAATCTGGCAGATTGCCGTGTTGAAATGCCAAATTTTGGTAAATTTCTTCAGTCAAACAGGGTTTTGAAGAAACATTGACACTAGCAATTGATTAACAAATCAATAAACTTGAATAATTATTGATAAAAATAAGCCTGGCAGCTCTGTTTTGTTAACCACACTAAGAAAATAAATATAAATTTTGAATTAATTCTTAAGAATGAAGGATATTTCCAGCTCCAAAATCTATTTATCTGGCAGATTGCCTGGTTGAAATGCCAAATTTTGGTAAATTTCTTCAGTCAAACAGGGTTTTGAAGAAACATTGACACTAGCAATTGATTAACAAATCAATAAACTTGAATAATTATTGATATAAATAAGCCTGACAGCTCTGTTTTATTAACCACACTAAGAAAATAAATATAAATTTTGAATTAATTCTTAAGAATTATGAATATTTCCAGCTCCAAAATCCATTTATATGGCAGATTGCCGTGTTGAAATACCAAATTTTGGTAAATTTCTTTAGTTTAACAAGAAAAATCGACACAAGTAATTCATTAACAAATCTATAAACTTGAATTATTATTGATATAAATAAGCCTGGCAGCTCTGTTTTGTTAACCACACTAAGAAAATCGATATAAATTTGGAATTAATTCTTAAGAATGAAGGATATTTCCAGCTCCAAAATCTATTTATCTGGCAGATTGCCGTGTTGAAATGCCAAATTTTGGTAAATTTCTTCAGTCAAACAGGGTTTTGAAGAAACATTGACACTAGCAATTGATTAACAAAATCAATAAACTTGAATAATTATTGATATAAATAAGCCTGGCAGCTCTGTTTTGTTAACCACACTAAGAAAATAAATATAAATTTTGAATTAATTCTTAAGAATGAAGGATATTTCCAGCTCCAAAATCTATTTATCTGGCAGATTGCCTGGTTGAAATGCCAAATTTTGGTAAATTTCTTCAGTCAAACAGGGTTTTGAAGAAACATTGACACTAGCAATTGATTAACAAATCAATAAACTTGAATAATTATTGATATAAATAAGCCTGACAGCTCTGCTTTATTAACCACACTAAGAAAATCGATATAAATTTTGAATTAATTCTTAAGAATGAAGAAAAATTTCAGTTCCAAAATCCATTTATCTGGCAGATTGCCGTGTGAAATGCCAAATTTTGGTCAATTTCTTCAGTCAAACAGGGTTTTGAAGAAACATTGACACTAGCAATTGATTAACAAATCAAAAAACTTGAATAATTATTGATATAAATAAGCCTGCCAGCTCTGTTTTATTAACCACACTAAGAAAATAAATATAAATTTTGAATTAATTCTTAAGAATTATGAATATTTCCAGCTCCAAAATCCATTTATATGGCAGATTGCCGTGTTGAAATACCAAATTTTGGTAAATTTCTTTAGTTTAACAAGAAAAATCGACACAAGTAATTCATTAACAAATCTATAAACTTGAATTATTATTGATATAAATAAGCCTGGCAGCTCTGTTTTGTTAACCACACTAAGAAAATCGATATAAATTTTGAATAAATTCTTAAGAATTATGAATATTTCCAGCTCCAAAATCCATTTATCTGGCAGATTGCCGTGTTGAAATGCCAAATTTTAGTCAATTTCTTCAGTCAAACAGGGTTTTGAAGAAACATTGACACTAGCAATTGATTAACAAATCAAAAAACTTGAATAATTATTGATATAAATAAGCCTGCCAGCTCTGTTTTATTAACCACACTAAGAAAATAAATATAAATTTTGAATTAATTCTTAAGAATTATGAATATTTCCAGCTCCAAAATCCATTTATATGGCAGATTGCCGTGTTGAAATACCAAATTTTGGTAAATTTCTTTAGTTTAACAAGAAAAATCGACACAAGTAATTCATTAACAAAATCAATTAACTTGAATAATTATTGATATAAATAAGCCTGGCAGCTCTGTTTTGTTAACCACACTAAGAAAATAAATATAAATTTTGAATTAATTCTTAAGAATGAAGGATATTTCCAGCTCCAAAATCTATTTATCTGGCAGATTGCCTGGTTGAAATGCCAAATTTTGGTAAATTTCTTCAGTCAAACAGGGTTTTGAAGAAACATTGACACTAGCAATTGATTAACAAATCAATAAACTTGAATAATTATTGATATAAATAAGCCTGACAGCTCTGTTTTATTAACCACACTAAGAAAATAAATATAAATTTTGAATTAATTCTTAAGAATTATGAATATTTCCAGCTCCAAAATCCATTTATATGGCAGATTGCCGTGTTGAAATACCAAATTTTGGTAAATTTCTTTAGTTTAACAAGAAAAATCGACACAAGTAATTCATTAACAAATCTATAAACTTGAATTATTATTGATATAAATAAGCCTGGCAGCTCTGTTTTGTTAACCACACTAAGAAAATCGATATAAATTTTGAATTAATTCTTAAGAATGAAGGATATTTCCAGCTCCAAAATCTATTTATCTGGCAGATTGCCGTGTTGAAATGCCAAATTTTGGTAAATTTCTTCAGTCAAACAGGGTTTTGAAGAAACATTGACACTAGCAATTGATTAACAAAATCAATAAACTTGAATAATTATTGATATAAATAAGCCTGGCAGCTCTGTTTTGTTAACCACACTAAGATAATAAATATAAATTTTGAATTAATTCTTAAGAATGAAGGATATTTCCAGCTCCAAAATCTATTTATCTGGCAGATTGCCTGGTTGAAATGCCAAATTTTGGTAAATTTCTTCAGTCAAACAGGGTTTTGAAGAAACATTGACACTAGCAATTGATTAACAAAATCAATAAACTTGAATAATTATTGATATAAATAAGCCTGGCAGCTCTGTTTTGTTAACCACACTAAGATAATAAATATAAATTTTGAATTAATTCTTAAGAATGAAGGATATTTCCAGCTCCAAAATCTATTTATCTGGCAGATTGCCGTGTGAAATGCCAAATTTTGGTAAATTTCTTCAGTCAAACAGGGTTTTGAAGAAACATTGACACTAGCAATTGATTAACAAATCAATAAACTTGAATAATTATTGATATAAATAAGCCTGGCAGCTCTGTTTTGTTAACCACACTAAGAAAATAAATATAAATTTTGAATTAATTCTTAAGAATGAAGAATATTTCCAGCTCCAAAATCCATTTATCTGGCAGATTGCCGTGTTGAAATGCCATATTTTGGTAAATTTCTTCATTCAAACAGGGTTTTGAAGAAACATTGACACTAGCAATTGATTAACAAATCAATAAACTTGAATAATTATTTATATAAATAAGCCTGGCAGCTCTGTTTTGTTAACCACACTAAGAAAATAAATATAAATTTTGAATTAATTCTTAAGAATGAAGGATATTTCCAGCTCCAAAATCTATTAATCTGGCAGATTGCCGTGTTGAAATGCCAAATTTTGGTAAATTTCTTCAGTCAAACAGGGTTTTGAAGAAACATTGACACTAGCAATTGATTAACAAATCAATAAACTTGAATAATTATTGATAAAAATAAGCCTGGCAGCTCTGTTTTGTTAACCACACTAAGAAAATAAATATAAATTTTGAATTAATTCTTAAGAATGAAGGATATTTCCAGCTCCAAAATCTATTTATCTGGCAGATTGCCTGGTTGAAATGCCAAATTTTGGTAAATTTCTTCAGTCAAACAGGGTTTTGAAGAAACATTGACACTAGCAATTGATTAACAAATCAATAAACTTGAATAATTATTGATATAAATAAGCCTGACAGCTCTGTTTTATTAACCACACTAAGAAAATAAATATAAATTTTGAATTAATTCTTAAGAATTATGAATATTTCCAGCTCCAAAATCCATTTATATGGCAGATTGCCGTGTTGAAATACCAAATTTTGGTAAATTTCTTTAGTTTAACAAGAAAAATCGACACAAGTAATTCATTAACAAATCTATAAACTTGAATTATTATTGATATAAATAAGCCTGGCAGCTCTGTTTTGTTAACCACACTAAGAAAATCGATATAAATTTGGAATTAATTCTTAAGAATGAAGGATATTTCCAGCTCCAAAATCTATTTATCTGGCAGATTGCCGTGTTGAAATGCCAAATTTTGGTAAATTTCTTCAGTCAAACAGGGTTTTGAAGAAACATTGACACTAGCAATTGATTAACAAAATCAATAAACTTGAATAATTATTGATATAAATAAGCCTGGCAGCTCTGTTTTGTTAACCACACTAAGAAAATAAATATAAATTTTGAATTAATTCTTAAGAATGAAGGATATTTCCAGCTCCAAAATCTATTTATCTGGCAGATTGCCTGGTTGAAATGCCAAATTTTGGTAAATTTCTTCAGTCAAACAGGGTTTTGAAGAAACATTGACACTAGCAATTGATTAACAAATCAATAAACTTGAATAATTATTGATATAAATAAGCCTGACAGCTCTGCTTTATTAACCACACTAAGAAAATCGATATAAATTTTGAATTAATTCTTAAGAATGAAGAAAAATTTCAGTTCCAAAATCCATTTATCTGGCAGATTGCCGTGTGAAATGCCAAATTTTGGTCAATTTCTTCAGTCAAACAGGGTTTTGAAGAAACATTGACACTAGCAATTGATTAACAAATCAAAAAACTTGAATAATTATTGATATAAATAAGCCTGCCAGCTCTGTTTTATTAACCACACTAAGAAAATAAATATAAATTTTGAATTAATTCTTAAGAATTATGAATATTTCCAGCTCCAAAATCCATTTATATGGCAGATTGCCGTGTTGAAATACCAAATTTTGGTAAATTTCTTTAGTTTAACAAGAAAAATCGACACAAGTAATTCATTAACAAATCTATAAACTTGAATTATTATTGATATAAATAAGCCTGGCAGCTCTGTTTTGTTAACCACACTAAGAAAATCGATATAAATTTTGAATTAATTCTTAAGAATGAAGGATATTTCCAGCTCCAAAATCTATTTATCTGGCAGAATGCCGTGTTGAAATGCCAAATTTTGGTTAATTTCTTCAGTCAAACAGGGTTTTGAAGAAACATTGACACTAGCAATTGATTAACAAATCAATAAACTTGAATAATTATTGATATAAATAAGCCTGGCAGCTCTGTTTTATTAACCACACTAAGAAAATAAATATAAATTTTGAATTAATTCTTAAGAATGGAGGATATATCCAGCTCCAAAATCTATTTATCTGGCAGATTGCCGTGTTGAAATGCCAAATTTTGGTAAATTTCTTCAGTCAAACAGGGTTTTGAAGAAACATTGACACTAGCAATTGATGAACAAATCAATAAACTTGAATAATTATTGATATAAATAAGCCTGACAGCTCTGTTTTATTAACCACACTAAGAAAATCGATATAAATTTTGAATTAATTCTTAAGAATGAAGAATAATTTCAGTTCCAAAATCCATTTATCTGGCAGATTGCCGTGTGAAATGCCAAATTTTGGTCAATTTCTTCAGTCAAACAGGGTTTTGAAGAAACATTGACACTAGCAATTGATGAACAAATCAATAAACTTGAATAATTATTGATATAAATAAGCCTGACAGCTCTGTTTTATTAACCACACTAAGAAAATCGATATAAATTTTGAATTAATTCTTAAGAATGAAGAATAATTTCAGTTCCAAAATCCATTTATCTGGCAGATTGCCGTGTGAAATGCCAAATTTTGGTAAATTTCTTCAGTCAAACAGGGTTTTGAAGAAACATTGACACAAGCAATTGATTAACAAATCAATAAACTTGAATAATTATTGATATAAATAAGCCTGGCAGCTCTGTTTTGTTAACCACACTAAGAAAATAAATATAAATTTTGAATTAATTCTTAAGAATGAAGGATATTTCCAGCTCCAAAATCTATTTATCTGGCAGATTGCCGTGTTGAAATACCAAATTTTGGTAAATTTCTTTAGTTTAACAAGAAAAATCGACACAAGTAATTCATTAACAAATCTATAAACTTGAATTATTATTGATATAAATAAGCCTGGCAGCTCTGTTTTGTTAACCACACTAAGAAAATAAATATAAATTTTGAATTAATTCTTAAGAATGAAGGATATTTCCAGCTCCAAAATCTATTTATCTGGCAGAATGCCGTGTTGAAATGCCAAATTTTGGTAAATTTCTTCAGTCAAACAGGGTTTTGAAGAAACATTGACACTAGCAATTGATTAACAAATCAATAAACTTGAATAATTATTGATATAAATAAGCCTGACAGCTCTGTTTTATTAACCACACTAAGAAAATCGATATAAATTTTGAATTAATTCTTAAGAATGAAGAATAATTTCAGTTCCAAAATCCATTTATCTGGCAGATTGCCGTGTGAAATGCCAAATTTTGGTCAATTTCTTCAGTCAAACAGGGTTTTGAAGAAACATTGACACTAGCAATTGATTAACAAATTAATAAACTTGAATAATTATTGATATAAATAAGCCTGGCAGCTCTGTTTTGTTAACCACACTAAGAAAATAAATTTAAATTTTGAATAAATTCTTAAGAATTATGAATATTTCCAGCTCCAAAATCCATTTATCTGGCAGATTGCCGTGTTGAAATACCAAATTTTGGTAAATTTCTTTAGTTTAACAAGAAAAATCGACACAAGTAATTCATTAACAAATCTATAAACTTGAATTATTATTGATATAAATAAGCCTGGCAGCTCTGTTTTGTTAACCACACTAAGAAAATCGATATAAATTTTGAATTAATTCTTAAGAATGAAGGAAATTTCCAGCTCCAAAATCTATTTATCTGGCAGATTGCCGTGTTGAAATGCCAAATTTTGGTAAATTTCTTCAGTCAAACAGGGTTTTGAAGAAACATTGACACTAGCAATTGATTAACAAAATCAATAAACTTGAATAATTATTGATATAAATAAGCCTGGCAGCTCTGTTTTGTTAACCACACTAAGAAAATAAATATAAATTTTGAATTAATTCTTAAGAATGAAGGATATTTCCAGCTCCAAAATCTATTTATCTGGCAGATTGCCTGGTTGAAATGCCAAATTTTGGTAAATTTCTTCAGTCAAACAGGGTTTTGAAGAAACATTGACACTAGCAATTGATTAACAAATCAATAAACTTGAATAATTATTGATATAAATAAGCCTGACAGCTCTGCTTTATTAACCACACTAAGAAAATCGATATAAATTTTGAATTAATTCTTAAGAATGAAGAATAATTTCAGTTCCAAAATCCATTTATCTGGCAGATTGCCGTGTGAAATGCCAAATTTTGGTCAATTTCTTCAGTCAAACAGGGTTTTGAAGAAACATTGACACTAGCAATTGATTAACAAATTAATAAACTTGAATAATTATTGATATAAATAAGCCTGGCAGCTCTGTTTTGTTAACCACACTAAGAAAATAAATATAAATTTTGAATAAATTCTTAAGAATTATGAATATTTCCAGCTCCAAAATCCATTTATCTGGCAGATTGCCGTGTTGAAATGCCAAATTTTAGTCAATTTCTTCAGTCAAACAGGGTTTTGAAGAAACATTGACACTAGCAATTGATTAACAAATCAAAAAACTTGAATAATTATTGATATAAATAAGCCTGCCAGCTCTGTTTTATTAACCACACTAAGAAAATAAATATAAATTTTGAATTAATTCTTAAGAATTATGAATATTTCCAGCTCCAAAATCCATTTATATGGCAGATTGCCGTGTTGAAATACCAAATTTTGGTAAATTTCTTTAGTTTAACAAGAAAAATCGACACAAGTAATTCATTAACAAAATCAATAAACTTGAATAATTATTGATATAAATAAGCCTGGCAGCTCTGTTTTGTTAACCACACTAAGAAAATAAATATAAATTTTGAATTAATTCTTAAGAATGAAGGATATTTCCAGCTCCAAAATCTATTTATCTGGCAGATTGCCTGGTTGAAATGCCAAATTTTGGTAAATTCTTCAGTCAAACAGGGTTTTGAAGAAACATTGACACTAGCAATTGATTAACAAATCAATAAACTTGAATAATTATTGATATAAATAAGCCTGACAGCTCTGTTTTATTAACCACACTAAGAAAATAAATATAAATTTTGAATTAATTCTTAAGAATTATGAATATTTCCAGCTCCAAAATCCATTTATATGGCAGATTGCCGTGTTGAAATACCAAATTTTGGTAAATTTCTTTAGTTTAACAAGAAAAATCGACACAAGTAATTCATTAACAAATCTATAAACTTGAATTATTATTGATATAAATAAGCCTGGCAGCTCTGTTTTGTTAACCACACTAAGAAAATCGATATAAATTTTGAATTAATTCTTAAGAATGAAGGATATTTCCAGCTCCAAAATCTATTTATCTGGCAGATTGCCGTGTTGAAATGCCAAATTTTGGTAAATTTCTTCAGTCAAACAGGGTTTTGAAGAAACATTGACACTAGCAATTGATTAACAAAATCAATAAACTTGAATAATTATTGATATAAATAAGCCTGGCAGCTCTGTTTTGTTAACCACACTAAGATAATAAATATAAATTTTGAATTAATTCTTAAGAATGAAGGATATTTCCAGCTCCAAAATCTATTTATCTGGCAGATTGCCTGGTTGAAATGCCAAATTTTGGTAAATTTCTTCAGTCAAACAGGGTTTTGAAGAAACATTGACACTAGCAATTGATTAACAAAATCAATAAACTTGAATAATTATTGATATAAATAAGCCTGGCAGCTCTGTTTTGTTAACCACACTAAGATAATAAATATAAATTTTGAATTAATTCTTAAGAATGAAGGATATTTCCAGCTCCAAAATCTATTTATCTGGCAGATTGCCGTGTGAAATGCCAAATTTTGGTAAATTTCTTCAGTCAAACAGGGTTTTGAAGAAACATTGACACTAGCAATTGATTAACAAATCAATAAACTTGAATAATTATTGATATAAATAAGCCTGACAGCTCTGCTTTATTAACCACACTAAGAAAATCGATATAAATTTTGAATTAATTCTTAAGAATGAAGAATAATTTCAGTTCCAAAATCCATTTATCTGGCAGATTGCCGTGTGAAATGCCAAATTTTGGTCAATTTCTTCAGTCAAACAGGGTTTTGAAGAAACATTGACACTAGCAATTGATTAACAAATTAATAAACTTGAATAATTATTGATATAAATAAGCCTGGCAGCTCTGTTTTGTTAACCACACTAAGAAAATAAATATAAATTTTGAATAAATTCTTAAGAATTATGAATATTTCCAGCTCCAAAATCCATTTATCTGGCAGATTGCCGTGTTGAAATGCCAAATTTTAGTCAATTTCTTCAGTCAAACAGGGTTTTGAAGAAACATTGACACTAGCAATTGATTAACAAATCAAAAAACTTGAATAATTATTGATATAAATAAGCCTGCCAGCTCTGTTTTATTAACCACACTAAGAAAATAAATATAAATTTTGAATTAATTCTTAAGAATTATGAATATTTCCAGCTCCAAAATCCATTTATATGGCAGATTGCCGTGTTGAAATACCAAATTTTGGTAAATTTCTTTAGTTTAACAAGAAAAATCGACACAAGTAATTCATTAACAAAATCAATAAACTTGAATAATTATTGATATAAATAAGCCTGGCAGCTCTGTTTTGTTAACCACACTAAGAAAATAAATATAAATTTTGAATTAATTCTTAAGAATGAAGGATATTTCCAGCTCCAAAATCTATTTATCTGGCAGATTGCCTGGTTGAAATGCCAAATTTTGGTAAATTTCTTCAGTCAAACAGGGTTTTGAAGAAACATTGACACTAGCAATTGATTAACAAATCAATAAACTTGTATAATTATTGATATAAATAAGCCTGACAGCTCTGTTTTATTAACCACACTAAGAAAATAAATATAAATTTTGAATTAATTCTTAAGAATTATGAATATTTCCAGCTCCAAAATCCATTTATATGGCAGATTGCCGTGTTGAAATACCAAATTTTGGTAAATTTCTTTAGTTTAACAAGAAAAATCGACACAAGTAATTCATTAACAAATCTATAAACTTGAATTATTATTGATATAAATAAGCCTGGCAGCTCTGTTTTGTTAACCACACTAAGAAAATCGATATAAATTTTGAATTAATTCTTAAGAATGAAGGATATTTCCAGCTCCAAAATCTATTTATCTGGCAGATTGCCGTGTTGAAATGCCAAATTTTGGTAAATTTCTTCAGTCAAACAGGGTTTTGAAGAAACATTGACACTAGCAATTGATTAACAAAATCAATAAACTTGAATAATTATTGATATAAATAAGCCTGGCAGCTCTGTTTTGTTAACCACACTAAGATAATAAATATAAATTTTGAATTAATTCTTAAGAATGAAGGATATTTCCAGCTCCAAAATCTATTTATCTGGCAGATTGCCTGGTTGAAATGCCAAATTTTGGTAAATTTCATCAGTCAAACAGGGTTTTGAAGAAACATTGACACTAGCAATTGATTAACAAAATCAATAAACTTGAATAATTATTGATATAAATAAGCCTGGCAGCTCTGTTTTGTTAACCACACTAAGATAATAAATATAAATTTTGAATTAATTCTTAAGAATGAAGGATATTTCCAGCTCCAAAATCTATTTATCTGGCAGATTGCCCTGTGAAATGCCAAATTTTGTTAAATTTCTTCAGTCAAACAGGGTTTTGAAGAAACATTGACACTAGCAATTGATTAACAAATCAATAAACTTGAATAATTATTGATATAAATAAGCCTGGCAGCTCTGTTTTGTTAACCACACTAAGAAAATAAATATAAATTTTGAATTAATTCTTAAGAATGAAGAATATTTCCAGCTCCAAAATCCATTTATCTGGCAGATTGCCGTGTTGAAATGCCATATTTTGGTAAATTTCTTCAGTCAAACAGGGTTTTGAAGAAACATTGACACTAGCAATTGATTAACAAATCAATAAACTTGAATAATTATTGATATAAATAAGCCTGGCAGCTCTGTTTTGTTAACCACACTAAGAAAATAAATATAAATTTTGAATTAATTCTTAAGAATGAAGGATATTTCCAGCTCCAAAATCTATTAATCTGGCAGATTGCCGTGTTGAAATGCCAAATTTTGGTAAATTTCTTCAGTCAAACAGGGTTTTGAAGAAACATTGACACTAGCAATTGATTAACAAATCAATAAACTTGAATAATTATTGATAAAAATAAGCCTGGCAGCTCTGTTTTGTTAACCACACTAAGAAAATAAATATAAATTTTGAATTAATTCTTAAGAATGAAGGATATTTCCAGCTCCAAAATCTATTTATCTGGCAGATTGCCTGGTTGAAATGCCAAATTTTGGTAAATTTCTTCAGTCAAACAGGGTTTTGAAGAAACATTGACACTAGCAATTGATTAACAAATCAATAAACTTGAATAATTATTGATATAAATAAGCCTGACAGCTCTGTTTTATTAACCACACTAAGAAAATAAATATAAATTTTGAATTAATTCTTAAGAATTATGAATATTTCCAGCTCCAAAATCCATTTATATGGCAGATTGCCGTGTTGAAATACCAAATTTTGGTAAATTTCTTTAGTTTAACAAGAAAAATCGACACAAGTAATTCATTAACAAATCTATAAACTTGAATTATTATTGATATAAATAAGCCTGGCAGCTCTGTTTTGTTAACCACACTAAGAAAATCGATATAAATTTTGAATTAATTCTTAAGAATGAAGGATATTTCCAGCTCCAAAATCTATTTATCTGGCAGATTGCCGTGTTGAAATGCCAAATTTTGGTAAATTTCTTCAGTCAAACAGGGTTTTGAAGAAACATTGACACTAGCAATTGATTAACAAAATCAATAAACTTGAATAATTATTGATATAAATAAGCCTGGCAGCTCTGTTTTGTTAACCACACTAAGAAAATAAATATAAATTTTGAATTAATTCTTAAGAATGAAGAATATTTCCAGCTCCAAAATCCATTTATCTGGCAGATTGCCGTGTTGAAATGCCATATTTTGGTAAATTTCTTCAGTCAAACAGGGTTTTGAAGAAACATTGACACTAGCAATTGATTAACAAATCAATAAACTTGAATAATTATTGATATAAATAAGCCTGACAGCTCTGCTTTATTAACCACACTAAGAAAATAAATATAAATTTTGAATTAATTCTTAAGAATGAAGGATATTTCCAGCTCCAAAATCTATTAATCTGGCAGATTGCCGTGTGAAATGCCAAATTTTGGTCAATTTCTTCAGTCAAACAGGGTTTTGAAGAAACATTGACACTAGCAATTGATTAACAAATCAATAAACTTGAATAATTATTGATAAAAATAAGCCTGGCAGCTCTGTTTTGTTAACCACACTAAGAAAATAAATATAAATTTTGAATTAATTCTTAAGAATGAAGGATATTTCCAGCTCCAAAATCTATTTATCTGGCAGATTGCCTGGTTGAAATGCCAAATTTTGGTAAATTTCTTCAGTCAAACAGGGTTTTGAAGAAATTGATTAACAAATCAATAAACTTGAATAATTATTGATATAAATAAGCCTGACAGCTCTGTTTTATTAACCACACTAAGAAAATAAATATAAATTTTGAATTAATTCTTAAGAATTATGAATATTTCCAGCTCCAAAATCCATTTATATGGCAGATTGCCGTGTTGAAATACCAAATTTTGGTAAATTTCTTTAGTTTAACAAGAAAAATCGACACAAGTAATTCATTAACAAATCTATAAACTTGAATTATTATTGATATAAATAAGCCTGGCAGCTCTGTTTTGTTAACCACACTAAGAAAATCGATATAAATTTTGAATTAATTCTTAAGAATGAAGGATATTTCCAGCTCCAAAATCTATTTATCTGGCAGATTGCCGTGTTGAAATGCCAAATTTTGGTAAATTTCTTCAGTCAAACAGGGTTTTGAAGAAACATTGACACTAGCAATTGATTAACAAAATCAATAAACTTGAATAATTATTGATATAAATAAGCCTGGCAGCTCTGTTTTGTTAACCACACTAAGAAAATAAATATAAATTTTGAATTAATTCTTAAGAATGAAGGATATTTCCAGCTCCAAAATCTATTTATCTGGCAGATTGCCTGGTTGAAATGCCAAATTTTGGTAAATTTCTTCAGTCAAACAGGGTTTTGAAGAAACATTGACACTAGCAATTGATTAACAAATCAATAAACTTGAATAATTATTGATATAAATAAGCCTGACAGCTCTGCTTTATTAACCACACTAAGAAAATCGATATAAATTTTGAATTAATTCTTAAGAATGAAGAAAAATTTCAGTTCCAAAATCCATTTATCTGGCAGATTGCCGTGTGAAATGCCAAATTTTGGTCAATTTCTTCAGTCAAACAGGGTTTTGAAGAAACATTGACACTAGCAATTGATTAACAAATCAAAAAACTTGAATAATTATTGATATAAATAAGCCTGCCAGCTCTGTTTTATTAACCACACTCAGAAAATAAATATAAATTTTGAATTAATTCTTAAGAATTATGAATATTTCCAGCTCCAAAATCCATTTATATGGCAGATTGCCGTGTTGAAATACCAAATTTTGGTAAATTTCTTTAGTTTAACAAGAAAAATCGACACAAGTAATTCATTAACAAATCTATAAACTTGAATTATTATTGATATAAATAAGCCTGGCAGCTCTGTTTTGTTAACCACACTAAGAAAATCGATATAAATTTTGAATTAATTCTTAAGAATGAAGGATATTTCCAGCTCCAAAATCTATTTATCTGGCAGAATGCCGTGTTGAAATGCCAAATTTTGGTTAATTTCTTCAGTCAAACAGGGTTTTGAAGAAACATTGACACTAGCAATTGATTAACAAATCAATAAACTTGAATAATTATTGATATAAATAAGCCTGGCAGCTCTGTTTTATTAACCACACTAAGAAAATAAATATAAATTTTGAATTAATTCTTAAGAATGGAGGATATATCCAGCTCCAAAATCTATTTATCTGGCAGATTGCCGTGTTGAAATGCCAAATTTTGGTAAATTTCTTCAGTCAAACAGGGTTTTGAAGAAACATTGACACTAGCAATTGATGAACAAATCAATAAACTTGAATAATTATTGATATAAATAAGCCTGACAGCTCTGTTTTATTAACCACACTAAGAAAATCGATATAAATTTTGAATTAATTCTTAAGAATGAAGAATAATTTCAGTTCCAAAATCCATTTATCTGGCAGATTGCCGTGTGAAATGCCAAATTTTGGTCAATTTCTTCAGTCAAACAGGGTTTTGAAGAAACATTGACACTAGCAATTGATGAACAAATCAATAAACTTGAATAATTATTGATATAAATAAGCCTGACAGCTCTGTTTTATTAACCACACTAAGAAAATCGATATAAATTTTGAATTAATTCTTAAGAATGAAGAATAATTTCAGTTCCAAAATCCATTTATCTGGCAGATTGCCGTGTGAAATGCCAAATTTTGGTAAATTTCTTCAGTCAAACAGGGTTTTGAAGAAACATTGACACAAGCAATTGATTAACAAATCAATAAACTTGAATAATTATTGATATAAATAAGCCTGGCAGCTCTGTTTTGTTAACCACACTAAGAAAATAAATATAAATTTTGAATTAATTCTTAAGAATGAAGGATATTTCCAGCTCCAAAATCTATTTATCTGGCAGATTGCCGTGTTGAAATACCAAATTTTGGTAAATTTCTTTAGTTTAACAAGAAAAATCGACACAAGTAATTCATTAACAAATCTATAAACTTGAATTATTATTGATATAAATAAGCCTGGCAGCTCTGTTTTGTTAACCACACTAAGAAAATAAATATAAATTTTGAATTAATTCTTAAGAATGAAGGATATTTCCAGCTCCAAAATCTATTTATCTGGCAGAATGCCGTGTTGAAATGCCAAATTTTGGTAAATTTCTTCAGTCAAACAGGGTTTTGAAGAAACATTGACACTAGCAATTGATTAACAAATCAATAAACTTGAATAATTATTGATATAAATAAGCTTGACAGCTCTGTTTTATTAACCACACTAAGAAAATCGATATAAATTTTGAATTAATTCTTAAGAATGAAGAATAATTTCAGTTCCAAAATCCATTTATCTGGCAGATTGCCGTGTGAAATGCCAAATTTTGGTCAATTTCTTCAGTCAAACAGGGTTTTGAAGAAACATTGACACTAGCAATTGATTAACAAATTAATAAACTTGAATAATTATTGATATAAATAAGCCTGGCAGCTCTGTTTTGTTAACCACACTAAGAAAATAAATTTAAATTTTGAATAAATTCTTAAGAATTATGAATATTTCCAGCTCCAAAATCCATTTATCTGGCAGATTGCCGTGTTGAAATACCAAATTTTGGTAAATTTCTTTAGTTTAACAAGAAAAATCGACACAAGTAATTCATTAACAAATCTATAAACTTGAATTATTATTGATATAAATAAGCATGGCAGCTCTGTTTTGTTAACCACACTAAGAAAATCGATACAAATTTTGAATTAATTCTTAAGAATGAAGGATATTTCCAGCTCCAAAATCTATTTATCTGGCAGAATGCCGTGTTGAAATGCCAAATTTTGGTAAATTTCTTCAGTCAAACAGGGTTTTGAAGAAACATTGACACTAGCAATTGATTAACAAATCAATAAACTTGAATAATTATTGATATAAATAAGCCTGCCAGCTCTGTTTTATTAACCACTCTAAGAAAATAAATATAAATTTTGAATTAATTCTTAAGAATTATGAATATTTCCAGCTCCAAAATCCATTTATATGGCAGATTGCCGTGTTGAAATACCAAATTTTGGTAAATTTCTTTAGTTTAACAAGAAAAATCGACACAAGTAATTCATTAACAAATCTATAAACTTGAATTATTATTGATATAAATAAGCCTGGCAGCTCTGTTTTGTTAACCACACTAAGAAAATCGATATAAATTTTGAATTAATTCTTAAGAATGAAGGATATTTCCAGCTCCAAAATCTATTTATCTGGCAGAATGCCGTGTTGAAATGCCAAATTTTGGTAAATTTCTTCAGTCAAACAGGGTTTTGAAGAAACATTGACACTAGCAATTGATTAACAAATCAATAAACTTGAATAATTATTGATATAAATAAGCCTGGCAGCTCTGTTTTGTTAACCACACTAAGAAAATAAATATAAATTTTGAATTAATTCTTAAGAATGAAGGATATTTCCAGCTCCAAAATCTATTTATCTGGCAGATTGCCGTGTTGAAATACCAAATTTTGGTAAATTTCTTTAGTTTAACAAGAAAAATCGACACAAGTAATTCATTAACAAATCTATAATCTTGAATTATTATTGATATAAATAAGCATGGCAGCTCTGTTTTGTTAACCACACTAAGAAAATCGATATAAATTTTGAATTAATTCTTAAGAATGAAGGATATTTCCAGCTCCAAAATCTATTTATCTGGCAGATTGCCGTGTTGAAATGCCAAATTTTGGTAAATTTCTTCAGTCAAACAGGGTTTTGAAGAAACATTGACACTAGCAATTGATTAACAAAATCAATAAACTTGAATAATTATTGATATAAATAAGCCTGGCAGCTCTGTTTTGTTAACCACACTAAGAAAATAAATATAAATTTTGAATTAATTCTTAAGAATGAAGGATATTTCCAGCTCCAAAATCTATTTATCTGGCAGATTGCCTGGTTGAAATGCCAAATTTTGGTAAATTTCTTCAGTCAAACAGGGTTTTGAAGAAACATTGACACTAGCAATTGATTAACAAATCAATAAACTTGAATAATTATTGATATAAATAAGCCTGACAGCTCTGCTTTATTAACCACACTAAGAAAATCGATATAAATTTTGAATTAATTCTTAAGAATGAAGAAAAATTTCAGTTCCAAAATCCATTTATCTGGCAGATTGCCGTGTGAAATGCCAAATTTTGGTCAATTTCTTCAGTCAAACAGGGTTTTGAAGAAACATTGACACTAGCAATTGATTAACAAATCAAAAAACTTGAATAATTATTGATATAAATAAGCCTGCCAGCTCTGTTTTATTAACCACACTAAGAAAATAAATATAAATTTTGAATTAATTCTTAAGAATTATGAATATTTCCAGCTCCAAAATCCATTTATATGGCAGATTGCCGTGTTGAAATACCAAATTTTGGTAAATTTCTTTAGTTTAACAAGAAAAATCGACACAAGTAATTCATTAACAAATCTATAAACTTGAATTATTATTGATATAAATAAGCCTGGCAGCTCTGTTTTGTTAACCACACTAAGAAAATCGATATAAATTTTGAATTAATTCTTAAGAATGAAGGATATTTCCAGCTCCAAAATCTATTTATCTGGCAGAATGCCGTGTTGAAATGCCAAATTTTGGTTAATTTCTTCAGTCAAACAGGGTTTTGAAGAAACATTGACACTAGCAATTGATTAACAAATCAATAAACTTGAATAATTATTGATATAAATAAGCCTGGCAGCTCTGTTTTATTAACCACACTAAGAAAATAAATATAAATTTTGAATTAATTCTTAAGAATGGAGGATATATCCAGCTCCAAAATCTATTTATCTGGCAGATTGCCGTGTTGAAATGCCAAATTTTGGTAAATTTCTTCAGTCAAACAGGGTTTTGAAGAAACATTGACACTAGCAATTGATGAACAAATCAATAAACTTGAATAATTATTGATATAAATAAGCCTGACAGCTCTGTTTTATTAACCACACTAAGAAAATCGATATAAATTTTGAATTAATTCTTAAGAATGAAGAATAATTTCAGTTCCAAAATCCATTTATCTGGCAGATTGCCGTGTGAAATGCCAAATTTTGGTCAATTTCTTCAGTCAAACAGGGTTTTGAAGAAACATTGACACTAGCAATTGATTAACAAATCAAAAAACTTGAATAATTATTGATATAAATAAGCCTGCCAGCTCTGTTTTATTAACCACACTAAGAAAATAAATATAAATTTTGAATTAATTCTTAAGAATTATGAATATTTCCAGCTCCAAAATCCATTTATATGGCAGATTGCCGTGTTGAAATACCAAATTTTGGTAAATTTCTTTAGTTTAACAAGAAAAATCGACACAAGTAATTCATTAACAAATCTATAAACTTGAATTATTATTGATATAAATAAGCCTGGCAGCTCTGTTTTGTTAACCACACTAAGAAAATCGATATAAATTTTGAATTAATTCTTAAGAATGAAGGATATTTCCAGCTCCAAAATCTATTTATCTGGCAGAATGCCGTGTTGAAATGCCAAATTTTGGTTAATTTCTTCAGTCAAACAGGGTTTTGAAGAAACATTGACACTAGCAATTGATTAACAAATCAATAAACTTGAATAATTATTGATATAAATAAGCCTGGCAGCTCTGTTTTATTAACCACACTAAGAAAATAAATATAAATTTTGAATTAATTCTTAAGAATGGAGGATATATCCAGCTCCAAAATCTATTTATCTGGCAGATTGCCGTGTTGAAATGCCAAATTTTGGTAAATTTCTTCAGTCAAACAGGGTTTTGAAGAAACATTGACACTAGCAATTGATGAACAAATCAATAAACTTGAATAATTATTGATATAAATAAGCCTGACAGCTCTGTTTTATTAACCACACTAAGAAAATCGATATAAATTTTGAATTAATTCTTAAGAATGAAGAATAATTTCAGTTCCAAAATCCATTTATCTGGCAGATTGCCGTGTGAAATGCCAAATTTTGGTCAATTTCTTCAGTCAAACAGGGTTTTGAAGAAACATTGACACTAGCAATTGATTAACAAATCAAAAAACTTGAATAATTATTGATATAAATAAGCCTGCCAGCTCTGTTTTATTAACCACACTAAGAAAATAAATATAAATTTTGAATTAATTCTTAAGAATTATGAATATTTCCAGCTCCAAAATCCATTTATATGGCAGATTGCCGTGTTGAAATACCAAATTTTGGTAAATTTCTTTAACAAGAAAAATCGACACAAGTAATTCATTAACAAATCTATAAACTTGAATTATTATTGATATAAATAAGCCTGGCAGCTCTGTTTTGTTAACCACACTAAGAAAATCGATATAAATTTTGAATTAATTCTTAAGAATGAAGGATATTTCCAGCTCCAAAATCTATTTATCTGGCAGAATGCCGTGTTGAAATGCCAAATTTTGGTTAATTTCTTCAGTCAAACAGGGTTTTGAAGAAACATTGACACTAGCAATTGATTAACAAATCAATAAACTTGAATAATTATTGATATAAATAAGCCTGGCAGCTCTGTTTTATTAACCACACTAAGAAAATAAATATAAATTTTGAATTAATTCTTAAGAATGAAGGATATTTCCAGCTCCAAAATCTATTTATCTGGCAGAATGCCGTGTTGAAATGCCAAATTTTGGTAAATTTCTTCAGTCAAACAGGGTTTTGAAGAAACATTGACACTAGCAATTGATTAACAAATCAATAAACTTGAATAATTATTGATATAAATAAGCCTGGCAGCTCTGTTTTGTTAACCACACTAAGAAAATAAATATAAATTTTGAATTAATTCTTAAGAATGAAGGATATTTCCAGCTCCAAAATCTATTTATCTGGCAGATTGCCGTGTTGAAATACCAAATTTTGGTAAATTTCTTTAGTTTAACAAGAAAAATCGACACAAGTAATTCATTAACAAATCTATAATCTTGAATTATTATTGATATAAATAAGCATGGCAGCTCTGTTTTGTTAACCACACTAAGAAAATCGATATAAATTTTGAATTAATTCTTAAGAATGAAGGATATTTCCAGCTCCAAAATCTATTTATCTGGCAGATTGCCGTGTTGAAATGCCAAATTTTGGTAAATTTCTTCAGTCAAACAGGGTTTTGAAGAAACATTGACACTAGCAATTGATTAACAAAATCAATAAACTTGAATAATTATTGATATAAATAAGCCTGGCAGCTCTGTTTTGTTAACCACACTAAGAAAATAAATATAAATTTTGAATTAATTCTTAAGAATGAAGGATATTTCCAGCTCCAAAATCTATTTATCTGGCAGATTGCCTGGTTGAAATGCCAAATTTTGGTAAATTTCTTCAGTCAAACAGGGTTTTGAAGAAACATTGACACTAGCAATTGATTAACAAATCAATAAACTTGAATAATTATTGATATAAATAAGCCTGACAGCTCTGCTTTATTAACCACACTAAGAAAATCGATATAAATTTTGAATTAATTCTTAAGAATGAAGAAAAATTTCAGTTCCAAAATCCATTTATCTGGCAGATTGCCGTGTGAAATGCCAAATTTTGGTCAATTTCTTCAGTCAAACAGGGTTTTGAAGAAACATTGACACTAGCAATTGATTAACAAATCAAAAAACTTGAATAATTATTGATATAAATAAGCCTGCCAGCTCTGTTTTATTAACCACACTAAGAAAATAAATATAAATTTTGAATTAATTCTTAAGAATTATGAATATTTCCAGCTCCAAAATCCATTTATATGGCAGATTGCCGTGTTGAAATACCAAATTTTGGTAAATTTCTTTAGTTTAACAAGAAAAATCGACACAAGTAATTCATTAACAAATCTATAAACTTGAATTATTATTGATATAAATAAGCCTGGCAGCTCTGTTTTGTTAACCACACTAAGAAAATCGATATAAATTTTGAATTAATTCTTAAGAATGAAGGATATTTCCAGCTCCAAAATCTATTTATCTGGCAGAATGCCGTGTTGAAATGCCAAATTTTGGTTAATTTCTTCAGTCAAACAGGGTTTTGAAGAAACATTGACACTAGCAATTGATTAACAAATCAATAAACTTGAATAATTATTGATATAAATAAGCCTGGCAGCTCTGTTTTATTAACCACACTAAGAAAATAAATATAAATTTTGAATTAATTCTTAAGAATGGAGGATATATCCAGCTCCAAAATCTATTTATCTGGCAGATTGCCGTGTTGAAATGCCAAATTTTGGTAAATTTCTTCAGTCAAACAGGGTTTTGAAGAAACATTGACACTAGCAATTGATGAACAAATCAATAAACTTGAATAATTATTGATATAAATAAGCCTGACAGCTCTGTTTTATTAACCACACTAAGAAAATCGATATAAATTTTGAATTAATTCTTAAGAATGAAGAATAATTTCAGTTCCAAAATCCATTTATCTGGCAGATTGCCGTGTGAAATGCCAAATTTTGGTCAATTTCTTCAGTCAAACAGGGTTTTGAAGAAACATTGACACTAGCAATTGATTAACAAATCAAAAAACTTGAATAATTATTGATATAAATAAGCCTGCCAGCTCTGTTTTATTAACCACACTAAGAAAATAAATATAAATTTTGAATTAATTCTTAAGAATTATGAATATTTCCAGCTCCAAAATCCATTTATATGGCAGATTGCCGTGTTGAAATACCAAATTTTGGTAAATTTCTTTAGTTTAACAAGAAAAATCGACACAAGTAATTCATTAACAAATCTATAAACTTGAATTATTATTGATATAAATAAGCCTGGCAGCTCTGTTTTGTTAACCACACTAAGAAAATCGATATAAATTTTGAATTAATTCTTAAGAATGAAGGATATTTCCAGCTCCAAAATCTATTTATCTGGCAGAATGCCGTGTTGAAATGCCAAATTTTGGTTAATTTCTTCAGTCAAACAGGGTTTTGAAGAAACATTGACACTAGCAATTGATTAACAAATCAATAAACTTGAATAATTATTGATATAAATAAGCCTGGCAGCTCTGTTTTATTAACCACACTAAGAAAATAAATATAAATTTTGAATTAATTCTTAAGAATGGAGGATATATCCAGCTCCAAAATCTATTTATCTGGCAGATTGCCGTGTTGAAATGCCAAATTTTGGTAAATTTCTTCAGTCAAACAGGGTTTTGAAGAAACATTGACACTAGCAATTGATGAACAAATCAATAAACTTGAATAATTATTGATATAAATAAGCCTGACAGCTCTGTTTTATTAACCACACTAAGAAAATCGATATAAATTTTGAATTAATTCTTAAGAATGAAGAATAATTTCAGTTCCAAAATCCATTTATCTGGCAGATTGCCGTGTGAAATGCCAAATTTTGGTCAATTTCTTCAGTCAAACAGGGTTTTGAAGAAACATTGACACTAGCAATTGATTAACAAATCAAAAAACTTGAATAATTATTGATATAAATAAGCCTGCCAGCTCTGTTTTATTAACCACACTAAGAAAATAAATATAAATTTTGAATTAATTCTTAAGAATTATGAATATTTCCAGCTCCAAAATCCATTTATATGGCAGATTGCCGTGTTGAAATACCAAATTTTGGTAAATTTCTTTAACAAGAAAAATCGACACAAGTAATTCATTAACAAATCTATAAACTTGAATTATTATTGATATAAATAAGCCTGGCAGCTCTGTTTTGTTAACCACACTAAGAAAATCGATATAAATTTTGAATTAATTCTTAAGAATGAAGGATATTTCCAGCTCCAAAATCTATTTATCTGGCAGAATGCCGTGTTGAAATGCCAAATTTTGGTTAATTTCTTCAGTCAAACAGGGTTTTGAAGAAACATTGACACTAGCAATTGATTAACAAATCAATAAACTTGAATAATTATTGATATAAATAAGCCTGGCAGCTCTGTTTTATTAACCACACTAAGAAAATAAATATAAATTTTGAATTAATTCTTAAGAATGGAGGATATATCCAGCTCCAAAATCTATTTATCTGGCAGATTGCCGTGTTGAAATGCCAAATTTTGGTAAATTTCTTCAGTCAAACAGGGTTTTGAAGAAACATTGACACTAGCAATTGATGAACAAATCAATAAACTTGAATAATTATTGATATAAATAAGCCTGACAGCTCTGTTTTATTAACCACACTAAGAAAATCGATATAAATTTTGAATTAATTCTTAAGAATGAAGAATAATTTCAGTTCCAAAATCCATTTATCTGGCAGATTGCCGTGTGAAATGCCAAATTTTGGTCAATTTCTTCAGTCAAACAGGGTTTTGAAGAAACATTGACACTAGCAATTGATGAACAAATCAATAAACTTGAATAATTATTGATATAAATAAGCCTGACAGCTCTGTTTTATTAACCACACTAAGAAAATCGATATAAATTTTGAATTAATTCTTAAGAATGAAGAATAATTTCAGTTCCAAAATCCATTTATCTGGCAGATTGCCGTGTGAAATGCCAAATTTTGGTAAATTTCTTCAGTCAAACAGGGTTTTGAAGAAACATTGACACAAGCAATTGATTAACAAATCAATAAACTTGAATAATTATTGATATAAATAAGCCTGGCAGCTCTGTTTTGTTAACCACACTAAGAAAATAAATATAAATTTTGAATTAATTCTTAAGAATGAAGGATATTTCCAGCTCCAAAATCTATTTATCTGGCAGATTGCCGTGTTGAAATACCAAATTTTGGTAAATTTCTTTAGTTTAACAAGAAAAATCGACACAAGTAATTCATTAACAAATCTATAAACTTGAATTATTATTGATATAAATAAGCCTGGCAGCTCTGTTTTGTTAACCACACTAAGAAAATAAATATAAATTTTGAATTAATTCTTAAGAATGAAGGATATTTCCAGCTCCAAAATCTATTTATCTGGCAGAATGCCGTGTTGAAATGCCAAATTTTGGTAAATTTCTTCAGTCAAACAGGGTTTTGAAGAAACATTGACACTAGCAATTGATTAACAAATCAATAAACTTGAATAATTATTGATATAAATAAGCCTGACAGCTCTGTTTTATTAACCACACTAAGAAAATCGATATAAATTTTGAATTAATTCTTAAGAATGAAGAATAATTTCAGTTCCAAAATCCATTTATCTGGCAGATTGCCGTGTGAAATGCCAAATTTTGGTCAATTTCTTCAGTCAAACAGGGTTTTGAAGAAACATTGACACTAGCAATTGATTAACAAATTAATAAACTTGAATAATTATTGATATAAATAAGCCTGGCAGCTCTGTTTTGTTAACCACACTAAGAAAATAAATTTAAATTTTGAATAAATTCTTAAGAATTATGAATATTTCCAGCTCCAAAATCCATTTATCTGGCAGATTGCCGTGTTGAAATACCAAATTTTGGTAAATTTCTTTAGTTTAACAAGAAAAATCGACACAAGTAATTCATTAACAAATCTATAAACTTGAATTATTATTGATATAAATAAGCATGGCAGCTCTGTTTTGTTAACCACACTAAGAAAATCGATACAAATTTTGAATTAATTCTTAAGAATGAAGGATATTTCCAGCTCCAAAATCTATTTATCTGGCAGAATGCCGTGTTGAAATGCCAAATTTTGGTAAATTTCTTCAGTCAAACAGGGTTTTGAAGAAACATTGACACTAGCAATTGATTAACAAATCAATAAACTTGAATAATTATTGATATAAATAAGCCTGCCAGCTCTGTTTTATTAACCACTCTAAGAAAATAAATATAAATTTTGAATTAATTCTTAAGAATTATGAATATTTCCAGCTCCAAAATCCATTTATATGGCAGATTGCCGTGTTGAAATACCAAATTTTGGTAAATTTCTTTAGTTTAACAAGAAAAATCGACACAAGTAATTCATTAACAAATCTATAAACTTGAATTATTATTGATATAAATAAGCCTGGCAGCTCTGTTTTGTTAACCACACTAAGAAAATCGATATAAATTTTGAATTAATTCTTAAGAATGAAGGATATTTCCAGCTCCAAAATCTATTTATCTGGCAGAATGCCGTGTTGAAATGCCAAATTTTGGTAAATTTCTTCAGTCAAACAGGGTTTTGAAGAAACATTGACACTAGCAATTGATTAACAAATCAATAAACTTGAATAATTATTGATATAAATAAGCCTGGCAGCTCTGTTTTGTTAACCACACTAAGAAAATAAATTTAAATTTTGAATAAATTCTTAAGAATTATGAATATTTCCAGCTCCAAAATCTATTTATCTGGCAGATTGCCGTGTTGAAATGCCAAATTTTAGTCAATTTCTTCAGTCAAACAGGGTTTTGAAGAAACATTGACACTAGCAATTGATTAACAAATCAATAAACTTGAATAATTATTGATATAAATAAGCCTGCCAGCTCTGTTTTATTAACCACTCTAAGAAAATAAATATAAATTTTGAATTAATTCTTAAGAATTATGAATATTTCCAGCTCCAAAATCCATTTATATGGCAGATTGCCGTGTTGAAATACCAAATTTTGGTAAATTTCTTTAGTTTAACAAGAAAAATCGACACAAGTAATTCATTAACAAATCTATAAACTTGAATTATTATTGATATAAATAAGCCTGGCAGCTCTGTTTTGTTAACCACACTAAGAAAATCGATATAAATTTTGAATTAATTCTTAAGAATGAAGGATATTTTCAGCTCCAAAATCTATTTATCTGGCAGAATGCCGTGTTGAAATGCCAAATTTTGGTAAACTTCTTCAGTCAAACAGGGTTTTGAAGAAACATTGACACTAGCAATTGATTAACAAATCAATAAACTTGAATAATTATTGATATAAATAAGCCTGGCAGCTCTGTTTTGTTAACCACACTAAGAAAATAAATATAAATTTTGAATTAATTCTTAAGAATTATGAATATTTCCAGCTCCAAAATCCATTTATATGGCAGATTGCCGTGTTGAAATACCAAATTTTGGTAAATTTCTTTAGTTTAACAAGAAAAATCGACACAAGTAATTCATTAACAAATCTATAAACTTGAATTATTATTGATATAAATAAGCATGGCAGCTCTGTTTTGTTAACCACACTAAGAAAATCGATACAAATTTTGAATTAATTCTTAAGAATGAAGGATATTTCCAGCTCCAAAATCTATTTATCTGGCAGAATGCCGTGTTGAAATGCCAAATTTTGGTAAATTTCTTCAGTCAAACAGGGTTTTGAAGAAACATTGACACTAGCAATTGATTAACAAATCAATAAACTTGAATAATTATTGATATAAATAAGCCTGACAGCTCTGTTTTATTAACCACACTAAGAAAATCGATATAAATTTTGAATTAATTCTTAAGAATGAAGAATAATTTCAGTTCCAAAATCCATTTATCTGGCAGATTGCCGTGTGAAATGCCAAATTTTGGTCAATTTCTTCAGTCAAACAGGGTTTTGAAGAAACATTGACACTAGCAATTGATTAACAAATCAATAAACTTGAATAATTATTGATATAAATAAGCCTGCCAGCTCTGTTTTATTAACCACTCTAAGAAAATAAATATAAATTTTGAATTAATTCTTAAGAATTATGAATATTTCCAGCTCCAAAATCCATTTATATGGCAGATTGCCGTGTTGAAATACCAAATTTTGGTAAATTTCTTTAGTTTAACAAGAAAAATCGACACAAGTAATTCATTAACAAATCTATAAACTTGAATTATTATTGATATAAATAAGCCTGGCAGCTCTGTTTTGTTAACCACACTAAGAAAATCGATATAAATTTTGAATTAATTCTTAAGAATGAAGGATATTTCCAGCTCCAAAATCTATTTATCTGGCAGAATGCCGTGTTGAAATGCCAAATTTTGGTAAATTTCTTCAGTCAAACAGGGTTTTGAAGAAACATTGACACTAGCAATTGATTAACAAATCAATAAACTTGAATAATTATTGATATAAATAAGCCTGGCAGCTCTGTTTTGTTAACCACACTAAGAAAATAAATTTAAATTTTGAATAAATTCTTAAGATTTATGAATATTTCCAGCTCCAAAATCCATTTATCTGGCAGATTGCCGTGTTGAAATGCCAAATTTTAGTCAATTTCTTCAGTCAAACAGGGTTTTGAAGAAACATTGACACTAGCAATTGATTAACAAATCAATAAACTTGAATAATTATTGATATAAATAAGCCTGCCAGCTCTGTTTTATTAACCACTCTAAGAAAATAAATATAAATTTTGAATTAATTCTTAAGAATTATGAATATTTCCAGCTCCAAAATCCATTTATATGGCAGATTGCCGTGTTGAAATACCAAATTTTGGTAAATTTCTTTAGTTTAACAAGAAAAATCGACACAAGTAATTCATTAACAAATCTATAAACTTGAATTATTATTGATATAAATAAGCCTGGCAGCTCTGTTTTGTTAACCACACTAAGAAAATCGATATAAATTTTGAATTAATTCTTAAGAATGAAGGATATTTCCAGCTCCAAAATCTATTTATCTGGCAGAATGCCGTGTTGAAATGCCAAATTTTGGTAAATTTCTTCAGTCAAACAGGGTTTTGAAGAAACATTGACACTAGCAATTGATTAACAAATCAATAAACTTGAATAATTATTGATATAAATAAGCCTGGCAGCTCTGTTTTGTTAACCACACTAAGAAAATAAATATAACATTTGAATTAATTCTTAAGAATGAAGGATATTTCCAGCTCCAAAATCTATTTATCTGGCAGATTGCCATGTTGAAATACCAAATTTTGGTAAATTTCTTTAGTTTAACAAGAAAAATCGACACAAGTAATTCATTAACAAATCTATAAACTTGAATTATTATTGATATAAATAAGCATGGCAGCTCTGTTTTGTTAACCACACTAAGAAAATCGATATAAATTTTGAATTAATTCTTAAGAATGAAGGATATTTCCAGCTCCAAAATCTATTTATCTGGCAGAATGCCGTGTTGAAATGCCAAATTTTGGTAAATTTCTTCAGTCAAACAGGGTTTTGAAGAAACATTGACACTAGCAATTGATTAACAAATCAATAAACTTGAATAATTATTGATATAAATAAGCCTGACAGCTCTGTTTTATTAACCACACTAAGAAAATCGATATAAATTTTGAATTAATTCTTAAGAATGAAGAATAATTTCAGTTCCAAAATCCATTTATCTGGCAGATTGCCGTGTGAAATGCCAAATTTTGGTCAATTTCTTCAGTCAAACAGGGTTTTGAAGAAACATTGACACTAGCAATTGATTAACAAATTAATAAACTTGAATAATTATTGATATAAATAAGCCTGGCAGCTCTGTTTTGTTAACCACACTAAGAAAATAAATTTAAATTTTGAATAAATTCTTAAGAATTATGAATATTTCCAGCTCCAAAATCTATTTATCTGGCAGATTGCCGTGTTGAAATGCCAAATTTTAGTCAATTTCTTCAGTCAAACAGGGTTTTGAAGAAACATTGACACTAGCAATTGATTAACAAATCAATAAACTTGAATAATTATTGATATAAATAAGCCTGCCAGCTCTGTTTTATTAACCACTCTAAGAAAATAAATATAAATTTTGAATTAATTCTTAAGAATTATGAATATTTCCAGCTCCAAAATCCATTTATATGGCAGATTGCCGTGTTGAAATACCAAATTTTGGTAAATTTCTTTAGTTTAACAAGAAAAATCGACACAAGTAATTCATTAACAAATCTATAAACTTGAATTATTATTGATATAAATAAGCCTGGCAGCTCTGTTTTGTTAACCACACTAAGAAAATCGATATAAATTTTGAATTAATTCTTAAGAATGAAGGATATTTCCAGCTCCAAAATCTATTTATCTGGCAGAATGCCGTGTTGAAATGCCAAATTTTGGTAAATTTCTTCAGTCAAACAGGGTTTTGAAGAAACATTGACACTAGCAATTGATTAAAAAATCAATAAACTTGAATAATTATTGATATAAATAAGCCTGGCAGCTCTGTTTTGTTAACCACACTAAGAAAATAAATATAAATTTTGAATTAATTCTTAAGAATGAAGGATATTTCCAGCTCCAAAATCTATTTATCTGGCAGATTGCCGTGTTGAAATACCAAATTTTGGTAAATTTCTTTAGTTTAACAAGAAAAATCGACACAAGTAATTCATTAACAAATCTATAAACTTGAATTATTATTGATATAAATAAGCATGGCAGCTCTGTTTTGTTAACCACACTAAGAAAATCGATACAAATTTTGAATTAATTCTTAAGAATGAAGGATATTTCCAGCTCCAAAATCTATTTATCTGGCAGAATGCCGTGTTGAAATGCCAAATTTTGGTAAATTTCTTCAGTCAAACAGGGTTTTGAAGAAACATTGACACTAGCAATTGATTAACAAATCAATAAACTTGAATAATTATTGATATAAATAAGCCTGGCAGCTCTGTTTTGTTAACCACACTAAGAAAATAAATATAAATTTTGAATTAATTCTTAAGAATTATGAATATTTCCAGCTCCAAAATCCATTTATATGGCAGATTGCCGTGTTGAAATACCAAATTTTGGTAAATTTCTTTAGTTTAACAAGAAAAATCGACACAAGTAATTCATTAACAAATCTATAAACTTGAATTATTATTGATATAAATAAGCCTGGCAGCTCTGTTTTGTTAACCACACTAAGAAAATCGATATAAATTTTGAATTAATTCTTAAGAATGAAGGATATTTTCAGCTCCAAAATCTATTTATCTGGCAGAATGCCGTGTTGAAATGCCAAATTTTGGTAAACTTCTTCAGTCAAACAGGTTTTTGAAGAAACATTGACACTAGCAATTGATTAACAAATCAATAAACTTGAATAATTATTGATATAAATAAGCCTGGCAGCTCTGTTTTGTTAACCACACTAAGAAAATAAATATAAATTTTGAATTAATTCTTAAGAATTATGAATATTTCCAGCTCCAAAATCCATTTATATGGCAGATTGCCGTGTTGAAATACCAAATTTTGGTAAATTTCTTTAGTTTAACAAGAAAAATCGACACAAGTAATTCATTAACAAATCTATAAACTTGAATTATTATTGATATAAATAAGCATGGCAGCTCTGTTTTGTTAACCACACTAAGAAAATCGATACAAATTTTGAATTAATTCTTAAGAATGAAGGATATTTCCAGCTCCAAAATCTATTTATCTGGCAGAATGCCGTGTTGAAATGCCAAATTTTGGTAAATTTCTTCAGTCAAACAGGGTTTTGAAGAAACATTGACACTAGCAATTGATTAACAAATCAATAAACTTGAATAATTATTGATATAAATAAGCCTGACAGCTCTGTTTTATTAACCACACTAAGAAAATCGATATAAATTTTGAATTAATTCTTAAGAATGAAGAATAATTTCAGTTCCAAAATCCATTTATCTGGCAGATTGCCGTGTGAAATGCCAAATTTTGGTCAATTTCTTCAGTCAAACAGGGTTTTGAAGAAACATTGACACTAGCAATTGATTAACAAATCAATAAACTTGAATAATTATTGATATAAATAAGCCTGCCAGCTCTGTTTTATTAACCACTCTAAGAAAATAAATATAAATTTTGAATTAATTCTTAAGAATTATGAATATTTCCAGCTCCAAAATCCATTTATATGGCAGATTGCCGTGTTGAAATACCAAATTTTGGTAAATTTCTTTAGTTTAACAAGAAAAATCGACACAAGTAATTCATTAACAAATCTATAAACTTGAATTATTATTGATATAAATAAGCCTGGCAGCTCTGTTTTGTTAACCACACTAAGAAAATCGATATAAATTTTGAATTAATTCTTAAGAATGAAGGATATTTCCAGCTCCAAAATCTATTTATCTGGCAGAATGCCGTGTTGAAATGCCAAATTTTGGTAAATTTCTTCAGTCAAACAGGGTTTTGAAGAAACATTGACACTAGCAATTGATTAACAAATCAATAAACTTGAATAATTATTGATATAAATAAGCCTGGCAGCTCTGTTTTGTTAACCACACTAAGAAAATAAATTTAAATTTTGAATAAATTCTTAAGATTTATGAATATTTCCAGCTCCAAAATCCATTTATCTGGCAGATTGCCGTGTTGAAATGCCAAATTTTAGTCAATTTCTTCAGTCAAACAGGGTTTTGAAGAAACATTGACACTAGCAATTGATTAACAAATCAATAAACTTGAATAATTATTGATATAAATAAGCCTGCCAGCTCTGTTTTATTAACCACTCTAAGAAAATAAATATAAATTTTGAATTAATTCTTAAGAATTATGAATATTTCCAGCTCCAAAATCCATTTATATGGCAGATTGCCGTGTTGAAATACCAAATTTTGGTAAATTTCTTTAGTTTAACAAGAAAAATCGACACAAGTAATTCATTAACAAATCTATAAACTTGAATTATTATTGATATAAATAAGCCTGGCAGCTCTGTTTTGTTAACCACACTAAGAAAATCGATATAAATTTTGAATTAATTCTTAAGAATGAAGGATATTTCCAGCTCCAAAATCTATTTATCTGGCAGAATGCCGTGTTGAAATGCCAAATTTTGGTAAATTTCTTCAGTCAAACAGGGTTTTGAAGAAACATTGACACTAGCAATTGATTAACAAATCAATAAACTTGAATAATTATTGATATAAATAAGCCTGACAGCTCTGTTTTATTAACCACACTAAGAAAATCGATATAAATTTTGAATTAATTCTTAAGAATGAAGAATAATTTCCAGCTCCAAAATCTATTTATCTGGCAGATTGCCATGTTGAAATACCAAATTTTGGTAAATTTCTTTAGTTTAACAAGAAAAATCGACACAAGTAATTCATTAACAAATCTATAAACTTGAATTATTATTGATATAAATAAGCATGGCAGCTCTGTTTTGTTAACCACACTAAGAAAATCGATATAAATTTTGAATTAATTCTTAAGAATGAAGGATATTTCCAGCTCCAAAATCTATTTATCTGGCAGAATGCCGTGTTGAAATGCCAAATTTTGGTAAATTTCTTCAGTCAAACAGGGTTTTGAAGAAACATTGACACTAGCAATTGATTAAAAAATCAATAAACTTGAATAATTATTGATATAAATAAGCCTGGCAGCTCTGTTTTGTTAACCACACTAAGAAAATAAATATAAATTTTGAATTAATTCTTAAGAATGAAGGATATTTCCAGCTCCAAAATCTATTTATCTGGCAGATTGCCGTGTTGAAATACCAAATTTTGGTAAATTTCTTTAGTTTAACAAGAAAAATCGACACAAGTAATTCATTAACAAATCTATAAACTTGAATTATTATTGATATAAATAAGCATGGCAGCTCTGTTTTGTTAACCACACTAAGAAAATCGATACAAATTTTGAATTAATTCTTAAGAATGAAGGATATTTCCAGCTCCAAAATCTATTTATCTGGCAGAATGCCGTGTTGAAATGCCAAATTTTGGTAAATTTCTTCAGTCAAACAGGGTTTTGAAGAAACATTGACACTAGCAATTGATTAACAAATCAATAAACTTGAATAATTATTGATATAAATAAGCCTGACAGCTCTGTTTTATTAACCACACTAAGAAAATCGATATAAATTTTGAATTAATTCTTAAGAATGAAGAATAATTTCAGTTCCAAAATCCATTTATCTGGCAGATTGCCGTGTGAAATGCCAAATTTTGGTCAATTTCTTCAGTCAAACAGGGTTTTGAAGAAACATTGACACTAGCAATTGATTAACAAATTAATAAACTTGAATAATTATTGATATAAATAAGCCTGGCAGCTCTGTTTTGTTAACCACACTAAGAAAATAAATTTAAATTTTGAATAAATTCTTAAGAATTATGAATATTTCCAGCTCCAAAATCCATTTATCTGGCAGATTGCCGTGTTGAAATGCCAAATTTTAGTCAATTTCTTCAGTCAAACAGGGTTTTGAAGAAACATTGACACTAGCAATTGATTAACAAATCAATAAACTTGAATAATTATTGATATAAATAAGCCTGCCAGCTCTGTTTTATTAACCACTCTAAGAAAATAAATATAAATTTTGAATTAATTCTTAAGAATTATGAATATTTCCAGCTCCAAAATCCATTTATATGGCAGATTGCCGTGTTGAAATACCAAATTTTGGTAAATTTCTTTAGTTTAACAAGAAAAATCGACACAAGTAATTCATTAACAAATCTATAAACTTGAATTATTATTGATATAAATAAGCCTGGCAGCTCTGTTTTGTTAACCACACTAAGAAAATCGATATAAATTTTGAATTAATTCTTAAGAATGAAGGATATTTCCAGCTCCAAAATCTATTTATCTGGCAGAATGCCGTGTTGAAATGCCAAATTTTGGTAAATTTCTTCAGTCAAACAGGGTTTTGAAGAAACATTGACACTAGCAATTGATTAAAAAATCAATAAACTTGAATAATTATTGATATAAATAAGCCTGGCAGCTCTGTTTTGTTAACCACACTAAGAAAATAAATATAAATTTTGAATTAATTCTTAAGAATGAAGGATATTTCCAGCTCCAAAATCTATTTATCTGGCAGATTGCCGTGTTGAAATACCAAATTTTGGTAAATTTCTTTAGTTTAACAAGAAAAATCGACACAAGTAATTCATTAACAAATCTATAAACTTGAATTATTATTGATATAAATAAGCATGGCAGCTCTGTTTTGTTAACCACACTAAGAAAATCGATACAAATTTTGAATTAATTCTTAAGAATGAAGGATATTTCCAGCTCCAAAATCTATTTATCTGGCAGAATGCCGTGTTGAAATGCCAAATTTTGGTAAATTTCTTCAGTCAAACAGGGTTTTGAAGAAACATTGACACTAGCAATTGATTAACAAATCAATAAACTTGAATAATTATTGATATAAATAAGCCTGACAGCTCTGTTTTATTAACCACACTAAGAAAATCGATATAAATTTTGAATTAATTCTTAAGAATGAAGAATAATTTCAGTTCCAAAATCCATTTATCTGGCAGATTGCCGTGTGAAATGCCAAATTTTGGTCAATTTCTTCAGTCAAACAGGGTTTTGAAGAAACATTGACACTAGCAATTGATTAACAAATTAATAAACTTGAATAATTATTGATATAAATAAGCCTGGCAGCTCTGTTTTGTTAACCACACTAAGAAAATAAATTTAAATTTTGAATAAATTCTTAAGAATTATGAATATTTCCAGCTCCAAAATCCATTTATCTGGCAGATTGCCGTGTTGAAATGCCAAATTTTAGTCAATTTCTTCAGTCAAACAGGGTTTTGAAGAAACATTGACACTAGCAATTGATTAACAAATCAATAAACTTGAATAATTATTGATATAAATAAGCCTGCCAGCTCTGTTTTATTAACCACTCTAAGAAAATAAATATAAATTTTGAATTAATTCTTAAGAATTATGAATATTTCCAGCTCCAAAATCCATTTATATGGCAGATTGCCGTGTTGAAATACCAAATTTTGGTAAATTTCTTTAGTTTAACAAGAAAAATCGACACAAGTAATTCATTAACAAATCTATAAACTTGAATTATTATTGATATAAATAAGCCTGGCAGCTCTGTTTTGTTAACCACACTAAGAAAATCGATATAAATTTTGAATTAATTCTTAAGAATGAAGGATATTTCCAGCTCCAAAATCTATTTATCTGGCAGAATGCCGTGTTGAAATGCCAAATTTTGGTAAATTTCTTCAGTCAAACAGGGTTTTGAAGAAACATTGACACTAGCAATTGATTAACAAATCAATAAACTTGAATAATTATTGATATAAATAAGCCTGGCAGCTCTGTTTTGTTAACCACACTAAGAAAATAAATATAAATTTTGAATTAATTCTTAAGAATGAAGGATATTTCCAGCTCCAAAATCTATTTATCTGGCAGATTGCCGTGTTGAAATGCCAAATTTTGGTAAATTTATTCAGTCAAACAGGGTTTTGAAGAAACATTGACACTAGCAATTGATTAACAAAATCCATAAACTTGAATAATTATTGATATAAATAAGCCTGGCAGCTCTGTTTTGTTAACCACACTAAGAAAATAAATATAAATTTTGAATTAATTCTTAAGAATGAAGGATATTTCCAGCTCCAAAATCTATTTATCTGGCAGATTGCCTGGTTGAAATGCCAAATTTTGGTAAATTTCTTCAGTCAAACAGGGTTTTGAAGAAACATTGACACTAGCAATTGATTAACAAATCAATAAACTTGAATAATTATTGATATAAATAAGCCTGACAGCTCTGTTTTATTAACCACACTAAGAAAATAAATATAAATTTTGAATTAATTCTTAAGAATTATGAATATTTCCAGCTCCAAAATCCATTTATATGGCAGATTGCAGTGTTGAAATACCAAATTTTGGTAAATTTCTTTAGTTTAACAAGAAAAATCGACACAAGTAATTCATTAACAAATCTATAAACTTGAATTATTATTGATATAAATAAGCCTGGCAGCTCTGTTTTATTAACCACACTAAGAAAATAAATATAAATTTTGAATTAATTCTTAAGAATGGAGGATATATCCAGCTCCAAAATCTATTTATCTGGAGATTGCCGTGTTGAAATGCCAAATTTTGGTAAATTTCTTCAGTCAAACAGGGTTTTGAAGAAACATTGACACTAGCAATTGATGAACAAATCAATAAACTTGAATAATTATTGATATAAATAAGCCTGACAGCTCTGTTTTATTAACCACACTAAGAAAATCGATATAAATTTTGAATTAATTCTTAAGAATGAAGAATAATTTCAGTTCCAAAATCCATTTATCTGGCAGATTGCCGTGTGAAATGCCAAATTTTGGTAAATTTCTTCAGTCAAACAGGGTTTTGAATAAACATTGACACTAGCAATTGATTAACAAATCAATAAACTTGAATAATTATTGATATAAATAAGCCTGGCAACTCTGTTTTGTTAACCACACTAAGAAAATAAATATAAATTTTGAATTAGTTTTTAAGAATTATGAATATTTCCAGCTCCAAAATCCATTTATATGGCAGATTGCCGTGTTGAAATACCAAATTTTGGTAAATTTCTTCAGTCAAACAGAGTTTTGAAGAAACATTGACCCAAGCAATTGATTAACAAATCAATAAACTTGAATAATTATTGATATAAATAAGCCTGGCAGCTCTGTTTTATTAACCACACTAAGAAAATCGATATAAATTTTGAATTAATTCTTAAGAATGAAGAATAATTTCAGTTCCAAAATCCATTTATCTGGCAGATTGCCGTGTTGAAATACCAAATTTTGGTAAATTTCTTCAGTCAAACGGAGTTTTGAAGAAACATTGACACAAGCAATTGATTAACAAATCAATAAACTTGAATAATTATTGATATAAATAAGCCTGGCAACTCTGTTTTGTTAACCACACTAAGAAAATAAATATAAATTTTGAATTAATTCTTAAGAATGAAGGATATTTCCAGCTCCAAAATCTATTTATCTGGCAGATTGCCGTGTTGAAATACCAAATTTTGGTAAATTTCTTTAGTTTAACAAGAAAAATCGACACAAGTAATTCATTAACAAATCTATAAACTTGAATTATTATTGATATAAATAAGCATGGCAGCTCTGTTTTGTTAACCACACTAAGAAAATCGATACAAATTTTGAATTAATTCTTAAGAATGAAGGATATTTCCAGCTCCAAAATCTATTTATCTGGCAGAATGCCGTGTTGAAATGCCAAATTTTGGTAAATTTCTTCAGTCAAACAGGGTTTTGAAGAAACATTGACACTAGCAATTGATTAACAAATCAATAAACTTGAATAATTATTGATATAAATAAGCCTGACAGCTCTGTTTTATTAACCACACTAAGAAAATCGATATAAATTTTGAATTAATTCTTAAGAATGAAGAATAATTTCAGTTCCAAAATCCATTTATCTGGCAGATTGCCGTGTGAAATGCCAAATTTTGGTCAATTTCTTCAGTCAAACAGGGTTTTGAAGAAACATTGACACTAGCAATTGATTAACAAATTAATAAACTTGAATAATTATTGATATAAATAAGCCTGGCAGCTCTGTTTTGTTAACCACACTAAGAAAATAAATTTAAATTTTGAATAAATTCTTAAGAATTATGAATATTTCCAGCTCCAAAATCCATTTATCTGGCAGATTGCCGTGTTGAAATGCCAAATTTTAGTCAATTTCTTCAGTCCAACAGGGTTTTGAAGAAACATTGACACTAGCAATTGATTAACAAATCAATAAACTTGAATAATTATTGATATAAATAAGCCTGCCAGCTCTGTTTTATTAACCACTCTAAGAAAATAAATATAAATTTTGAATTAATTCTTAAGAATTATGAATATTTCCAGCTCCAAAATCCATTTATATGGCAGATTGCCGTGTTGAAATACCAAATTTTGGTAAATTTCTTTAGTTTAACAAGAAAAATCGACACAAGTAATTCATTAACAAATCTATAAACTTGAATTATTATTGATATAAATAAGCCTGGCAGCTCTGTTTTGTTAACCACACTAAGAAAATCGATATAAATTTTGAATTAATTCTTAAGAATGAAGGATATTTCCAGCTCCAAAATCTATTTATCTGGCAGAATGCCGTGTTGAAATGCCAAATTTTGGTAAATTTCTTCAGTCAAACAGGGTTTTGAAGAAACATTGACACTAGCAATTGATTAACAAATCAATAAACTTGAATAATTATTGATATAAATAAGCCTGGCAGCTCTGTTTTGTTAACCACACTAAGAAAATAAATATAAATTTTGAATTAATTCTTAAGAATGAAGGATATTTCCAGCTCCAAAATCTATTTATCTGGCAGATTGCCGTGTTGAAATGCCAAATTTTGGTAAATTTATTCAGTCAAACAGGGTTTTGAAGAAACATTGACACTAGCAATTGATTAACAAAATCAATAAACTTGAATAATTATTGATATAAATAAGCCTGGCAGCTCTGTTTTGTTAACCACACTAAGAAAATAAATATAAATTTTGAATTAATTCTTAAGAATGAAGGATATTTCCAGCTCCAAAATCTATTTATCTGGCAGATTGCCTGGTTGAAATGCCAAATTTTGGTAAATTTCTTCAGTCAAACAGGGTTTTGAAGAAACATTGACACTAGCAATTGATTAACAAATCAATAAACTTGAATAATTATTGATATAAATAAGCCTGACAGCTCTGTTTTATTAACCACACTAAGAAAATAAATATAAATTTTGAATTAATTCTTAAGAATTATGAATATTTCCAGCTCCAAAATCCATTTATATGGCAGATTGCAGTGTTGAAATACCAAATTTTGGTAAATTTCTTTAGTTTAACAAGAAAAATCGACACAAGTAATTCATTAACAAATCTATAAACTTGAATTATTATTGATATAAATAAGCCTGGCAGCTCTGTTTTATTAACCACACTAAGAAAATAAATATAAATTTTGAATTAATTCTTAAGAATGGAGGATATATCCAGCTCCAAAATCTATTTATCTGGCAGATTGCCGTGTGAAATGCCAAATTTTGGTAAATTTCTTCAGTCAAACAGGGTTTTGAATAAACATTGACACTAGCAATTGATTAACAAATCAATAAACTTGAATAATTATTGATATAAATAAGCCTGGCAACTCTGTTTTGTTAACCACACTAAGAAAATAAATATAAATTTTGAATTAGTTTTTAAGAATTATGAATATTTCCAGCTCCAAAATCCATTTATATGGCAGATTGCCGTGTTGAAATACCAAATTTTGGTAAATTTCTTCAGTCAAACAGAGTTTTGAAGAAACATTGACCCAAGCAATTGATTAACAAATCAATAAACTTGAATAATTATTGATATAAATAAGCCTGGCAGCTCTGTTTTATTAACCACACTAAGAAAATCGATATAAATTTTGAATTAATTCTTAAGAATGAAGAATAATTTCAGTTCCAAAATCCATTTATCTGGCAGATTGCCGTGTTGAAATACCAAATTTTGGTAAATTTCTTCAGTCAAACGAAGTTTTGAAGAAACATTGACACAAGCAATTGATTAACAAATCAATAAACTTGAATAATTATTGATATAAATAAGCCTGGCAACTCTGATTTGTTAACCACACTAAGAAAATAAATATAAATTTTGAATTAGTTTTTAAGAATTATGAATATTTCCAGCTCCAAAATCCATTTATATGGCAGATTGCTGTGTTGAAATGCCAAATTTTGGTAAATTTCTTCAGTCAAACAGAGTTTTGAAGAAACATTGACCCAAGCAATTGATTAACAAATCAATAAACTTGAATAATTATTGATATAAATAAGCCTGGCAGCTCTGTTTTATTAACCACACTAAGAAAATCGATATAAATTTTGAATTAATTCTTAAGAATGAAGAATAATTTCAGTTCCAAAATCCATTTATCTGGCAGATTGCCGTGTTGAAATACCAAATTTTGGTAAATTTCTTCAGTCAAACGGAGTTTTGAAGAAACATTGACACAAGCAATTGATTAACAAATCAATAAACTTGAATAATTATTGATATAAATAAGCCTGGCAACTCTGTTTTGTTAACCACACTAAGAAAATAAATATAAATTTTGAATTAATTCTTAAGAATGAAGGATATTTCCAGCTCCAAAATCTATTTATCTGGCAGAGTGCTGTGTTGAAATGCCAAATTTTGGTAAATTTCTTCAGTCAAACAGGGTTTTGAAGAAACATTGACACTAGCAATTGATTAACAAATTAATAAACTTGAATAATTATTGATATAAATAAGCCTGGCAGCTCTGTTTTATTAACCACACTAAGAAAATAAATATAAATTTTGAATTAATTCTTAAGAATGAAGGATATTTCCAGCTCCAAAATCTATTTATCTGGCAGAATGCCGTGTTGAAATGCCAAATTTTGGTTAATTTCTTCAGTCAAACAGGGTTTTGAAGAAACATTGACACTAGCAATTGATTAACAAATCAATAAACTTGAATAATTATTGATATAAATAAGCCTGGCAGCTCTGTTTTATTAACCACACTAAGAAAATAAATATAAATTTTGAATAAATTCTTAAGAATTATGAATATTTCCAGCTCCAAAATCCATTTATCTGGCAGATTGCCGTGTTGAAATGCCAAATTTTAGTCAATTTCTTCAGTCAAACAGGGTTTTGAAGAAACATTGACACTAGCAATTGATTAACAAATCAATAAACTTGAATAATTATTGATATAAATAAGCCTGCCAGCTCTGTTTTATTAACCACACTAAGAAAATAAATATAAATTTTGAATTAATTCTTAAGAATTATGAATATTTCCAGCTCCAAAATCCATTTATATGGCAGATTGCCGTGTTGAAATACCAAATTTTGGTAAATTTCTTTAGTTTAACAAGAAAAATCGACACAAGTAATTCATTAACAAATCTATAAACTTGAATTATTATTGATATAAATAAGCCTGGCAGCTCTGTTTTGTTAACCACACTAAGAAAATCGATATAAATTTTGAATTAATTCTTAAGAATGAAGGATATTTCCAGCTCCAAAATCTATTTATCTGGCAGAATGCCGTGTTGAAATGCCAAATTTTGGTTAATTTCTTCAGTCAAACAGGGTTTTGAAGAAACATTGACACTAGCAATTGATTAACAAATCAATAAACTTGAATAATTATTGATATAAATAAGCCTGGCAGCTCTGTTTTATTAACCACACTAAGAAAATAAATATAAATTTTGAATTAATTCTTAAGAATGGAGGATATATCCAGCTCCAAAATCTATTTATCTGGCAGATTGCCGTGTTGAAATGCCAAATTTTGGTAAATTTCTTCAGTCAAACAGGGTTTTGAAGAAACATTGACACTAGCAATTGATGAACAAATCAATAAACTTGAATAATTATTGATATAAATAAGCCTGACAGCTCTGTTTTATTAACCACACTAAGAAAATCGATATAAATTTTGAATTAATTCTTAAGAATGAAGAATAATTTCAGTTCCAAAATCCATTTATCTGGCAGATTGCCGTGTGAAATGCCAAATTTTGGTAAATTTCTTCAGTCAAACAGGGTTTTGAATAAACATTGACACTAGCAATTGATTAACAAATCAATAAACTTGAATAATTATTGATATAAATAAGCCTGGCAACTCTGTTTTGTTAACCACACTAAGAAAATAAATATAAATTTTGAATTAGTTTTTAAGAATTATGAATATTTCCAGCTCCAAAATCCATTTATATGGCAGATTGCCGTGTTGAAATACCAAATTTTGGTAAATTTCTTCAGTCAAACAGAGTTTTGAAGAAACATTGACCCAAGCAATTGATTAACAAATCAATAAACTTGAATAATTATTGATATAAATAAGCCTGGCAGCTCTGTTTTATTAACCACACTAAGAAAATCGATATAAATTTTGAATTAATTCTTAAGAATGAAGAATAATTTCAGTTCCAAAATCCATTTATCTGGCAGATTGCCGTGTTGAAATACCAAATTTTGGTAAATTTCTTCAGTCAAACGGAGTTTTGAAGAAACATTGACACAAGCAATTGATTAACAAATCAATAAACTTGAATAATTATTGATATAAATAAGCCTGGCAACTCTGTTTTGTTAACCACACTAAGAAAATAAATATAAATTTTGAATTAATTCTTAAGAATGAAGGATATTTCCAGCTCCAAAATCTATTTATCTGGCAGAGTGCTGTGTTGAAATGCCAAATTTTGGTAAATTTCTTCAGTCAAACAGGGTTTTGAAGAAACATTGACACTAGCAATTGATTAACAAATTAATAAACTTGAATAATTATTGATATAAATAAGCCTGGCAGCTCTGTTTTATTAACCACACTAAGAAAATAAATATAAATTTTGAATTAATTCTTAAGAATGAAGGATATTTCCAGCTCCAAAATCTATTTATCTGGCAGAATGCCGTGTTGAAATGCCAAATTTTGGTTAATTTCTTCAGTCAAACAGGGTTTTGAAGAAACATTGACACTAGCAATTGATTAACAAATCAATAAACTTGAATAATTATTGATATAAATAAGCCTGGCAGCTCTGTTTTATTAACCACACTAAGAAAATAAATATAAATTTTGAATAAATTCTTAAGAATGAAGAATAATTTCAGTTCCAAAATCCATTTATATGGCAGAATGCCGTGTTGAAATGCCAAATTTTGGGTAATTTCTTCAGTCAAACAGGGTTTTGAAGAAACATTGACACTAGCAATTGATTAACAAATCAATAAACTTGAATAATTATTGATATAAATAAGCCTGACAGCTCTGTTTTATTAACCACACTAAGAAAATCGATATAAATTTTGAATTAATTCTTAAGAATGAAGAATAATTTCAGTTCCAAAATCCATTTATATGGCAGATTGCCGTGTTGAAATACCAAATTTTGGTAAATTTCTTTAGTTTAACAAGAAAAATCGACACAAGTAATTCATTAACAAATCTATAAACTTGAATTATTATTGATATAAATAAGCCTGGCAGCTCTGTTTTGTTAACCACACTAAGAAAATCGATATAAATTTTGAATTAATTCTTAAGAATGAAGGATATTTCCAGCTCCAAAATCTATTTATCTGGCAGATTGCCGTGTTGAAATGCCAAATTTTGGTAAATTTCTTCAGTCAAACAGGGTTTTGAAGAAACATTGACACTAGCAATTGATTAACAAAATCAATAAACTTGAATAATTATTGATATAAATAAGCCTGGCAGCTCTGTTTTGTTAACCACACTAAGAAAATAAATATAAATTTTGAATTAATTCTTAAGAATGAAGGATATTTCCAGCTCCAAAATCTATTTATCTGGCAGATTGCCTGGTTGAAATGCCAAATTTTGGTAAATTTCTTCAGTCAAACAGGGTTTTGAAGAAACTTTGACATTAGCAATTGATTAACAACTCAATAAACTTGAATAATTATTGATATAAATAAGCCTGACAGCTCTGTTTTATTAACCACACTAAGAAAATCGATATAAATTTTGAATTAATTCTTAAGAATGAAGAATAATTTCAGTTCCAAAATCCATTTATCTGGCAGATTGCCGTGTGAAATGCCAAATTTTGGTCAATTTCTTCAGTCAAACAGGGTTTTGAAGAAACATTGACACTAGCAATTGATTAACAAATTAATAAACTTGAATAATTATTGATATAAATAAGCCTGGCAGCTCTGTTTTGTTAACCACACTAAGAAAATAAATATAAATTTTGAATTAATTCTTAAGAATGGAGGATATATCCAGCTCCAAAATCTATTTATCTGGCAGATTGCCGTGTTGAAATGCCAAATTTTGGTAAATTTCTTCAGTCAAACAGGGTTTTGAAGAAACATTGACACTAGCAATTGATGAACAAATCAATAAACTTGAATAATTATTGATATAAATAAGCCTGACAGCTCTGTTTTATTAACCACACTAAGAAAATCGATATAAATTTTGAATTAATTCTTAAGAATGAAGAATAATTTCAGTTCCAAAATCCATTTATCTGGCAGATTGCCGTGTGAAATGCCAAATTTTGGTAAATTTCTTCAGTCAAACAGGGTTTTGAAGAAACATTGACACTAGCAATTGATTAACAAATCAATAAACTTGAATAATTATTGATATAAATAAGCCTGGCAGCTCTGTTTTGTTAACCACACTAAGAAAATAAATATAAATTTTGAATTAATTCTTAAGAATGAAGGATATTTCCAGCTCCAAAATCTATTTATCTGGCAGATTGCCGTGTTGAAATACCAAATTTTGGTAAATTTCTTTAGTTTAACAAGAAAAATCGACACAAGTAATTCATTAACAAATCTATAAACTTGAATTATTATTGATATAAATAAGCCTGGCAGCTCTGTTTTGTTAACCACACTAAGAAAATCGATATAAATTTTGAATTAATTCTTAAGAATGAAGGATATTTCCAGCTCCAAAATCTATTTATCTGGCAGAATGCCGTGTTGAAATGCCAAATTTTGGTTAATTTCTTCAGTCAAACAGGGTTTTGAAGAAACATTGACACTAGCAATTGATTAACAAATCAATAAACTTGAATAATTATTGATATAAATAAGCCTGGCAGCTCTGTTTTATTAACCACACTAAGAAAATAAATATAAATTTTGAATTAATTCTTAAGAATGGAGGATATATCCAGCTCCAAAATCTATTTATCTGGCAGATTGCCGTGTTGAAATGCCAAATTTTGGTAAATTTCTTCAGTCAAACAGGGTTTTGAAGAAACATTGACACTAGCAATTGATGAACAAATCAATAAACTTGAATAATTATTGATATAAATAAGCCTGACAGCTCTGTTTTATTAACCACACTAAGAAAATCGATATAAATTTTGAATTAATTCTTAAGAATGAAGAATAATTTCAGTTCCAAAATCGATTTATCTGGCAGATTGCCGTGTGAAATGCCAAATTTTGGTAAATTTCTTCAGTCAAACAGGGTTTTGAAGAAACATTGACACTAGCAATTGATTAACAAATCAATAAACTTGAATAATTATTGATATAAATAAGCCTGGCAGCTCTGTTTTGTTAACCACACTAAGAAAATAAATATAAATTTTGAATTAATTCTTAAGAATGAAGGATATTTCCAGCTCCAAAATCTATTTATCTGGCAGATTGCCGTGTTGAAATACCAAATTTTGGTAAATTTCTTTAGTTTAACAAGAAAAATCGACACAAGTAATTCATTAACAAATCTATAAACTTGAATTATTATTGATATAAATAAGCCTGGCAGCTCTGTTTTGTTAACCACACTAAGAAAATCGATATAAATTTTGAATTAATTCTTAAGAATGAAGGATATTTCCAGCTCCAAAATCTATTTATCTGGCAGAATGCCGTGTTGAAATGCCAAATTTTGGTAAATTTCTTCAGTCAAACAGGGTTTTGAAGAAACATTGACACTAGCAATTGATTAACAAATCAATAAACTTGAATAATTATTGATATAAATAAGCCTGACAGCTCTGTTTTATTAACCACACTAAGAAAATCGATATAAATTTTGAATTAATTCTTAAGAATGAAGAATAATTTCAGTTCCAAAATCCATTTATCTGGCAGATTGCCGTGTTGAAATGCCAATTTTTAGTCAATTTCTTCAGTCAAACAGGGTTTTGAAGAAACATTGACACTAGCAATTGATTAACAAATCAATAAACTTGAATAATTATTGATATAAATAAGCCTGCCAGCTCTGTTTTATTAACCACTCTAAGAAAATAAATATAAATTTTGAATTAATTCTTAAGAATTATGAATATTTCCAGCTCCAAAATCCATTTATATGGCAGATTGCCGTGTTGAAATACCAAATTTTGGTAAATTTCTTTAGTTTAACAAGAAAAATCGACACAAGTAATTCATTAACAAATCTATAAACTTGAATTATTATTGATATAAATAAGCCTGGCAGCTCTGTTTTGTTAACCACACTAAGAAAATCGATATAAATTTTGAATTAATTCTTAAGAATGAAGGATATTTCCAGCTCCAAAATCTATTTATCTGGCAGAATGCCGTGTTGAAATGCCAAATTTTGGTAAATTTCTTCAGTCAAACAGGGTTTTGAAGAAACATTGACACTAGCAATTGATTAACAAATCAATAAACTTGAATAATTATTGATATAAATAAGCCTGACAGCTCTGTTTTATTAACCACACTAAGAAAATCGATATAAATTTTGAATTAATTCTTAAGAATGAAGAATAATATCAGTTCCAAAATCCATTTATCTGGCAGATTGCCGTGTGAAATGCCAAGTTTTGGTCAATTTCTTCAGTCAAACAGGGTTTTGAAGAAACATTGACACTAGCAATTGATTAACAAATTAATAAACTTGAATAATTATTGATATAAATAAGCCTGGCAGCTCTGTTTTGTTAACCACACTAAGAAAATAAATATAAATTTTGAATAAATTCTTAAGAATTATGAATATTTCCAGCTCCAAAATCCATTTATCTGGCAGATTGCCGTGTTGAAATGCCAATTTTTAGTCAATTTCTTCAGTCAAACAGGGTTTTGAAGAAACATTGACACTAGCAATTGATTAACAAATCAATAAACTTGAATAATTATTGATATAAATAAGCCTGCCAGCTCTGTTTTATTAACCACTCTAAGAAAATAAATATAAATTTTGAATTAATTCTTAAGAATTATGAATATTTCCAGCTCCAAAATCCATTTATATGGCAGATTGCCGTGTTGAAATACCAAATTTTGGTAAATTTCTTTAGTTTAACAAGAAAAATCGACACAAGTAATTCATTAACAAATCTATAAACTTGAATTATTATTGATATAAATAAGCCTGGCAGCTCTGTTTTGTTAACCACACTAAGAAAATCGATATAAATTTTGAATTAATTCTTAAGAATGAAGGATATTTCCAGCTCCAAAATCTATTTATCTGGCAGAATGCCGTGTTGAAATGCCAAATTTTGGTAAATTTCTTCAGTCAAACAGGGTTTTGAAGAAACATTGACACTAGCAATTGATTAACAAATCAATAAACTTGAATAATTATTGATATAAATAAGCCTGACAGCTCTGTTTTATTAACCACACTAAGAAAATCGATATAAATTTTGAATTAATTCTTAAGAATGAAGAATAATATCAGTTCCAAAATCCATTTATCTGGCAGATTGCCGTGTGAAATGCCAAGTTTTGGTCAATTTCTTCAGTCAAACAGGGTTTTGAAGAAACATTGACACTAGCAATTGATTAACAAATTAATAAACTTGAATAATTATTGATATAAATAAGCCTGGCAGCTCTGTTTTGTTAACCACACTAAGAAAATAAATATAAATTTTGAATAAATTCTTAAGAATTATGAATATTTCCAGCTCCAAAATCCATTTATCTGGCAGATTGCCGTGTTGAAATGCCAATTTTTAGTCAATTTCTTCAGTCAAACAGGGTTTTGAAGAAACATTGACACTAGCAATTGATTAACAAATCAATAAACTTGAATAATTATTGATATAAATAAGCCTGCCAGCTCTGTTTTATTAACCACTCTAAGAAAATAAATATAAATTTTGAATTAATTCTTAAGAATTATGAATATTTCCAGCTCCAAAATCCATTTATATGGCAGATTGCCGTGTTGAAATACCAAATTTTGGTAAATTTCTTTAGTTTAACAAGAAAAATCGACACAAGTAATTCATTAACAAATCTATAAACTTGAATTATTATTGATATAAATAAGCCTGGCAGCTCTGTTTTGTTAACCACACTAAGAAAATCGATATAAATTTTGAATTAATTCTTAAGAATGAAGGATATTTCCAGCTCCAAAATCTATTTATCTGGCAGAATGCCGTGTTGAAATGCCAAATTTTGGTTAATTTCTTCAGTCAAACAGGGTTTTGAAGAAACATTGACACTAGCAATTGATTAACAAATCAATAAACTTGAATAATTATTGATATAAATAAGCCTGGCAGCTCTGTTTTATTAACCACACTAAGAAAATAAATATAAATTTTGAATTAATTCTTAAGAATGGAGGATATATCCAGCTCCAAAATCTATTTATCTGGCAGATTGCCGTGTTGAAATGCCAAATTTTGGTAAATTTCTTCAGTCAAACAGGGTTTTGAAGAAACATTGACACTAGCAATTGATGAACAAATCAATAAACTTGAATAATTATTGATATAAATAAGCCTGACAGCTCTGTTTTATTAACCACACTAAGAAAATCGATATAAATTTTGAATTAATTCTTAAGAATGAAGAATAATTTCAGTTCCAAAATCGATTTATCTGGCAGATTGCCGTGTGAAATGCCAAATTTTGGTAAATTTCTTCAGTCAAACAGGGTTTTGAAGAAACATTGACACTAGCAATTGATTAACAAATCAATAAACTTGAATAATTATTGATATAAATAAGCCTGGCAGCTCTGTTTTGTTAACCACACTAAGAAAATAAATATAAATTTTGAATTAATTCTTAAGAATGAAGGATATTTCCAGCTCCAAAATCTATTTATCTGGCAGATTGCCGTGTTGAAATACCAAATTTTGGTAAATTTCTTTAGTTTAACAAGAAAAATCGACACAAGTAATTCATTAACAAATCTATAAACTTGAATTATTATTGATATAAATAAGCCTGGCAGCTCTGTTTTGTTAACCACACTAAGAAAATCGATATAAATTTTGAATTAATTCTTAAGAATGAAGGATATTTCCAGCTCCAAAATCTATTTATCTGGCAGAATGCCGTGTTGAAATGCCAAATTTTGGTAAATTTCTTCAGTCAAACAGGGTTTTGAAGAAACATTGACACTAGCAATTGATTAACAAATCAATAAACTTGAATAATTATTGATATAAATAAGCCTGACAGCTCTGTTTTATTAACCACACTAAGAAAATCGATATAAATTTTGAATTAATTCTTAAGAATGAAGAATAATTTCAGTTCCAAAATCCATTTATCTGGCAGATTGCCGTGTTGAAATGCCAATTTTTAGTCAATTTCTTCAGTCAAACAGGGTTTTGAAGAAACATTGACACTAGCAATTGATTAACAAATCAATAAACTTGAATAATTATTGATATAAATAAGCCTGCCAGCTCTGTTTTATTAACCACTCTAAGAAAATAAATATAAATTTTGAATTAATTCTTAAGAATTATGAATATTTCCAGCTCCAAAATCCATTTATATGGCAGATTGCCGTGTTGAAATACCAAATTTTGGTAAATTTCTTTAGTTTAACAAGAAAAATCGACACAAGTAATTCATTAACAAATCTATAAACTTGAATTATTATTGATATAAATAAGCCTGGCAGCTCTGTTTTGTTAACCACACTAAGAAAATCGATATAAATTTTGAATTAATTCTTAAGAATGAAGAATAATTTCAGTTCCAAAATCCATTTATCTGGCAGATTGCCGTGTGAAATGCCAAATTTTGGTAAATTTCTTCAGTCAAACAGGGTTTTGAAGAAACATTGACACTAGCAATTGATTAACAAATCAATAAACTTGAATAATTATTGATATAAATAAGCCTGCCAGCTCTGTTTTATTAACCACACTAAGAAAATAAATATAAATTTTGAATTAATTCTTAAGAATTATGAATATTTCCAGCTCCAAAATCCATTTATATGGCAGATTGCCGTGTTGAAATACCAAATTTTGGTAAATTTCTTTAGTTTAACAAGAAAAATCGACACAAGTAATTCATTAACAAATCTATAAACTTGAATTATTATTGATATAAATAAGCCTGGCAGCTCTGTTTTGTTAACCACACTAAGAAAATCGATATAAATTTTGAATTAATTCTTAAGAATGAAGGATATTTCCAGCTCCAAAATCTATTTATCTGGCAGATTGCCGTGTTGAAATACCAAATTTTGGTAAATTTCTTTAGTTTAACAAGAAAAATCGACACAAGTAATTCATTAACAAATCTATAAACTTGAATTATTATTGATATAAATAAGCCTGGCAGCTCTGTTTTGTTAACCACACTAAGAAAATCGATATAAATTTTGAATTAATTCTTAAGAATGAAGGATATTTCCAGCTCCAAAATCTATTTATCTGGCAGAATGCCGTGTTGAAATGCCAAATTTTGGTAAATTTCTTCAGTCAAACAGGGTTTTGAAGAAACATTGACACTAGCAATTGATTAACAAATCAATAAACTTGAATAATTATTGATATAAATAAGCCTGACAGCTCTGTTTTATTAACCACACTAAGAAAATCGATATAAATTTTGAATTAATTCTTAAGAATGAAGAATAATTTCAGTTCCAAAATCCATTTATCTGGCAGATTGCCGTGTGAAATGCCAAATTTTGGTCAATTTCTTCAGTCAAACAGGGTTTTGAAGAAACATTGACACTAGCAATTGATTAACAAATTAATAAACTTGAATAATTATTGATATAAATAAGCCTGGCAGCTCTGTTTTGTTAACCACACTAAGAAAATAAATATAAATTTTGAATAAATTCTTAAGAATTATGAATATTTCCAGCTCCAAAATCCATTTATCTGGCAGATTGCCGTGTTGAAATGCCAATTTTTAGTCAATTTCTTCAGTCAAACAGGGTTTTGAAGAAACATTGACACTAGCAATTGATTAACAAATCAATAAACTTGAATAATTATTGATATAAATAAGCCTGCCAGCTCTGTTTTATTAACCACTCTAAGAAAATAAATATAAATTTTGAATTAATTCTTAAGAATTATGAATATTTCCAGCTCCAAAATCCATTTATATGGCAGATTGCCGTGTTGAAATACCAAATTTTGGTAAATTTCTTTAGTTTAACAAGAAAAATCGACACAAGTAATTCATTAACAAATCTATAAACTTGAATTATTATTGATATAAATAAGCCTGGCAGCTCTGTTTTGTTAACCACACTAAGAAAATCGATATAAATTTTGAATTAATTCTTAAGAATGAAGAATAATTTTAGTTCCAAAATCCATTTATCTGGCAGATTGCCGTGTGAAATGCCAAATTTTGGTAAATTTCTTCAGTCAAACAGGGTTTTGAAGAAACATTGACACTAGCAATTGATTAACAAATCAATAAACTTGAATAATTATTGATATAAATAAGCCTGCCAGCTCTGTTTTATTAACCACACTAAGAAAATAAATATAAATTTTGAATTAATTCTTAAGAATTATGAATATTTCCAGCTCCAAAATCCATTTATATGGCAGATTGCCGTGTTGAAATACCAAATTTTGGTAAATTTCTTTAGTTTAACAAGAAAAATCGACACAAGTAATTCATTAACAAATCTATAAACTTGAATTATTATTGATATAAATAAGCCTGGCAGCTCTGTTTTGTTAACCACACTAAGAAAATCGATATAAATTTTGAATTAATTCTTAAGAATGAAGGATATTTCCAGCTCCAAAATCTATTTATCTGGCAGAATGCCGTGTTGAAATGCCAAATTTTGGTAAATTTCTTCAGTCAAACAGGGTTTTGAAGAAACATTGACACTAGCAATTGATTAACAAATCAATAAACTTGAATAATTATTGATATAAATAAGCCTGACAGCTCTGTTTTATTAACCACACTAAGAAAATCGATATAAATTTTGAATTAATTCTTAAGAATGAAGAATAATTTCAGTTCCAAAATCCATTTATCTGGCAGATTGCCGTGTGAAATGCCAAATTTTGGTCAATTTCTTCAGTCAAACAGGGTTTTGAAGAAACATTGACACTAGCAATTGATTAACAAATTAATAAACTTGAATAATTATTGATATAAATAAGCCTGGCAGCTCTGTTTTGTTAACCACACTAAGAAAATAAATATAAATTTTGAATAAATTCTTAAGAATTATGAATATTTCCAGCTCCAAAATCCATTTATCTGGCAGATTGCCGTGTTGAAATGCCAATTTTTAGTCAATTTCTTCAGTCAAACAGGGTTTTGAAGAAACATTGACACTAGCAATTGATTAACAAATCAATAAACTTGAATAATTATTGATATAAATAAGCCTGCCAGCTCTGTTTTATTAACCACTCTAAGAAAATAAATATAAATTTTGAATTAATTCTTAAGAATTATGAATATTTCCAGCTCCAAAATCCATTTATATGGCAGATTGCCGTGTTGAAATACCAAATTTTGGTAAATTTCTTTAGTTTAACAAGAAAAATCGACACAAGTAATTCATTAACAAATCTATAAACTTGAATTATTATTGATATAAATAAGCCTGGCAGCTCTGTTTTGTTAACCACACTAAGAAAATCGATATAAATTTTGAATTAATTCTTAAGAATGAAGAATAATTTCAGTTCCAAAATCCATTTATCTGGCAGATTGCCGTGTGAAATGCCAAATTTTGGTAAATTTCTTCAGTCAAACAGGGTTTTGAAGAAACATTGACACTAGCAATTGATTAACAAATCAATAAACTTGAATAATTATTGATATAAATAAGCCTGCCAGCTCTGTTTTATTAACCACACTAAGAAAATAAATATAAATTTTGAATTAATTCTTAAGAATTATGAATATTTCCAGCTCCAAAATCCATTTATATGGCAGATTGCCGTGTTGAAATACCAAATTTTGGTAAATTTCTTTAGTTTAACAAGAAAAATCGACACAAGTAATTCATTAACAAATCTATAAACTTGAATTATTATTGATATAAATAAGCCTGGCAGCTCTGTTTTGTTAACCACACTAAGAAAATCGATATAAATTTTGAATTAATTCTTAAGAATGAAGGATATTTCCAGCTCCAAAATCTATTTATCTGGCAGAATGCCGTGTTGAAATGCCAAATTTTGGTAAATTTCTTCAGTCAAACAGGGTTTTGAAGAAACATTGACACTAGCAATTGATTAACAAATCAATAAACTTGAATAATTATTGATATAAATAAGCCTGACAGCTCTGTTTTATTAACCACACTAAGAAAATCGATATAAATTTTGAATTAATTCTTAAGAATGAAGAATAATTTCAGTTCCAAAATCCATTTATCTGGCAGATTGCCGTGTGAAATGCCAAATTTTGGTCAATTTCTTCAGTCAAACAGGGTTTTGAAGAAACATTGACACTAGCAATTGATTAACAAATTAATAAACTTGAATAATTATTGATATAAATAAGCCTGGCAGCTCTGTTTTGTTAACCACACTAAGAAAATAAATATAAATTTTGAATAAATTCTTAAGAATTATGAATATTTCCAGCTCCAAAATCCATTTATCTGGCAGATTGCCGTGTTGAAATGCCAATTTTTAGTCAATTTCTTCAGTCAAACAGGGTTTTGAAGAAACATTGACACTAGCAATTGATTAACAAATCAATAAACTTGAATAATTATTGATATAAATAAGCCTGCCAGCTCTGTTTTATTAACCACTCTAAGAAAATAAATATAAATTTTGAATTAATTCTTAAGAATTATGAATATTTCCAGCTCCAAAATCCATTTATATGGCAGATTGCCGTGTTGAAATACCAAATTTTGGTAAATTTCTTTAGTTTAACAAGAAAAATCGACACTAGCAATTGATTAACAAATCTATAAACTTGAATTATTATTGATATAAATAAGCCTGGCAGCTCTGTTTTGTTAACCACACTAAGAAAATCGATATAAATTTTGAATTAATTCTTAAGAATGAAGAATAATTTCAGTTCCAAAATCCATTTATCTGGCAGATTGCCGTGTGAAATGCCAAATTTTGGCAAATTTCTTCAGTCAAACAGGGTTTTGAAGAAACATTGACACTAGCAATTGATTAACAAATCAATAAACTTGAATAATTATTGATATAAATAAGCCTGCCAGCTCTGTTTTATTAACCACACTAAGAAAATAAATATAAATTTTGAATTAATTCTTAAGAATTATGAATATTTCCAGCTCCAAAATCCATTTATATGGCAGATTGCCGTGTTGAAATACCAAATTTTGGTAAATTTCTTTAGTTTAACAAGAAAAATCGACACAAGTAATTCATTAACAAATCTATAAACTTGAATTATTATTGATATAAATAAGCCTGGCAGCTCTGTTTTGTTAACCACACTAAGAAAATCGATATAAATTTTGAATTAATTCTTAAGAATGAAGGATATTTCCAGCTCCAAAATCTATTTATCTGGCAGAATGCCGTGTTGAAATGCCAAATTTTGGTTAATTTCTTCAGTCAAACAGGGTTTTGAAGAAACATTGACACTAGCAATTGATTAACAAATCAATAAACTTGAATAATTATTGATATAAATAAGCCTGGCAGCTCTGTTTTATTAACCACACTAAGAAAATAAATATAAATTTTGAATTAATTCTTAAGAATGGAGGATATATCCAGCTCCAAAATCTATTTATCTGGCAGATTGCCGTGTTGAAATGCCAAATTTTGGTAAATTTCTTCAGTCAAACAGGGTTTTGAAGAAACATTGACACTAGCAATTGATGAACAAATCAATAAACTTGAATAATTATTGATATAAATAAGCCTGACAGCTCTGTTTTATTAACCACACTAAGAAAATCGATATAAATTTTGAATTAATTCTTAAGAATGAAGAATAATTTCAGTTCCAAAATCCATTTATCTGGCAGATTGCCGTGTGAAATGCCAAATTTTGGTAAATTTCTTCAGTCAAACAGGGTTTTGAAGAAACATTGACACTAGCAATTGATTAACAAATCAATAAACTTGAATAATTATTGATATAAATAAGCCTGGCAGCTCTGTTTTGTTAACCACACTAAGAAAATAAATATAAATTTTGAATTAATTCTTAAGAATGAAGGATATTTCCAGCTCCAAAATCTATTTATCTGGCAGATTGCCGTGTTGAAATACCAAATTTTGGTAAATTTCTTTAGTTTAACAAGAAAAATCGACACAAGTAATTCATTAACAAATCTATAAACTTGAATTATTATTGATATAAATAAGCCTGGCAGCTCTGTTTTGTTAACCACACTAAGAAAATCGATATAAATTTTGAATTAATTCTTAAGAATGAAGGATATTTCCAGCTCCAAAATCTATTTATCTGGCAGAATGCCGTGTTGAAATGCCAAATTTTGGTAAATTTCTTCAGTCAAACAGGGTTTTGAAGAAACATTGACACTAGCAATTGATTAACAAATCAATAAACTTGAATAATTATTGATATAAATAAGCCTGACAGCTCTGTTTTATTAACCACACTAAGAAAATCGATATAAATTTTGAATTAATTCTTAAGAATGAAGAATAATTTCAGTTCCAAAATCCATTTATCTGGCAGATTGCCGTGTGAAATGCCAAATTTTGGTCAATTTCTTCAGTCAAACAGGGTTTTGAAGAAACATTGACACTAGCAATTGATTAACAAATTAATAAACTTGAATAATTATTGATATAAATAAGCCTGGCAGCTCTGTTTTGTTAACCACACTAAGAAAATAAATATAAATTTTGAATAAATTCTTAAGAATTATGAATATTTCCAGCTCCAAAATCCATTTATCTGGCAGATTGCCGTGTTGAAATGCCAAATTTTAGTCAATTTCTTCAGTCAAACAGGGTTTTGAAGAAACATTGACACTAGCAATTGATTAACAAATCAATAAACTTGAATAATTATTGATATAAATAAGCCTGCCAGCTCTGTTTTATTAACCACTCTAAGAAAATAAATATAAATTTTGAATTAATTCTTAAGAATTATGAATATTTCCAGCTCCAAAATCCATTTATATGGCAGATTGCCGTGTTGAAATACCAAATTTTGGTAAATTTCTTTAGTTTAACAAGAAAAATCGACACAAGTAATTCATTAACAAATCTATAAACTTGAATTATTATTGATATAAATAAGCCTGGCAGCTCTGTTTTGTTAACCACACTAAGAAAATCGATATAAATTTTGAATTAATTCTTAAGAATGAAGAATAATTTCAGTTCCAAAATCCATTTATCTGGCAGATTGCCGTGTGAAATGCCAAATTTTGGTAAATTTCTTCAGTCAAACAGCGTTTTGAAGAAACATTGACACTAGCAATTGATTAACAAATCAATAAACTTGAATAATTATTGATATAAATAAGCCTGGCAGCTCTGTTTTGTTAACCACACTAAGAAAATAAATATAAATTTTGAATTAATTCTTAAGAATGAAGAATATTTCCAGCTCCAAAATCCATTTATCTGGCAGATTGCCGTGTGAAATGCCAAATTTTGGTAAATTTCTTCAGTCAAACAGGGTTTTGAAGAAACATTGACACTAGCAATTGATTAACAACTCAATAAACTTGAATAATTATTGATATAAATAAGCCTGACAGCTCTGTTTTATTAACCACACTAAGAAAATCGATATAAATTTTGAATTAATTCTTAAGAATGAAGAATAATTTCAGTTCCAAAATCCATTTATCTGGCAGATTGCCGTGTGAAATGCCAAAATTTGGTCAATTTCTTCAGTCAAACAGGGTTTTGAAGAAACATTGACACTAGCAATTGATTGACAAATTAATAAACTTGAATAATTATTGATATAAATAAGCCTGGCAGCTCTGTTTTGTTAACCACACTAAGAAAATAAATATAAATTTTGAATAAATTCTTAAGAATTATGAATATTTCCAGCTCCAAAATCCATTTATCTGGCAGATTGCCGTGTTGAAATGCCAAATTTTAGTCAATTTCTTCAGTCAAACAGGGTTTTGAAGAAACATTGACACTAGCAATTGATTAACAAATCAATAAACTTGATAATTATTGATATAAATAAGCCTGCCAGCTCTGTTTTATTAACCACACTAAGAAAATAAATATAAATTTTGAATTAATTCTTAAGAATTATGAATATTTCCAGCTCCAAAATCCATTTATATGGCAGATTGCCGTGTTGAAATACCAAATTTTGGTAAATTTCTTTAGTTTAACAAGAAAAATCGACACAAGTAATTCATTAACAAATCTATAAACTTGAATTATTATTGATATAAATAAGCCTGGCAGCTCTGTTTTGTTAACCACACTAAGAAAATCGATATAAATTTTGAATTAATTCTTAAGAATGAAGGATATTTCCAGCTCCAAAATCTATTTATCTGGCAGAATGCCGTGTTGAAATGCCAAATTTTGGTTAATTTCTTCAGTCAAACAGGGTTTTGAAAAAACATTGACACTAGCAATTGATTAACAAATCAATAAACTTGAATAATTATTGATATAAATAAGCCTGCCAGCTCTGTTTTATTAACCACACTAAGAAAATAAATATAAATTTTGAATTAATTCTTAAGAATTATGAATATTTCCAGCTCCAAAATCCATTTATATGGCAGATTGCCGTGTTGAAATACCAAATTTTGGTAAATTTCTTTAGTTTAACAAGAAAAATCGACACAAGTAATTCATTAACAAATCTATAAACTTGAATTATTATTGATATAAATAAGCCTGGCAGCTCTGTTTTGTTAACCACACTAAGAAAATCGATATAAATTTTGAATTAATTCTTAAGAATGAAGGATATTTCCAGCTCCAAAATCTATTTATCTGGCAGATTGCCGTGTTGAAATGCCAAATTTTGGTAAATTTCTTCAGTCAAACAGGGTTTTGAAGAAACATTGAGACTAGCAATTGATGAACAAATCAATAAACTTGAATAATTATTGATATAAATAAGCCTGACAGCTCTGTTTTATTAACCACACTAAGAAAATCGATATAAATTTTGAATTAATTCTTAAGAATGAAGAATAATTTCAGTTCCAAAATCCATTTATCTGGCAGATTGCCGTGTGAAATGCCAAATTTTGGTCAATTTCTTCAGTCAAACAGGGTTTTGAAGAAACATTGACACTAGCAATTGATGAACAAATCAATAAACTTGAATAATTATTGATATAAATAAGCCTGACAGCTCGATTTTATTAACCACACTAAGAAAATCGATATAAATTTTGAATTAATTCTTAAGAATGAAGAATAATTTCAGTTCCAAAATCCATTTATCTGGCAGATTGCCGTGTGAAATGCCAAATTTTGGTAAATTTCTTCAGTCAAACAGGGTTTTGAAGAAACATTGACACTAGCAATTGATTAACAAATCAATAAACTTGAATAATTATTGATATAAATAAGCCTGGCAGCTCTGTTTTGTTAACCACACTAAGAAAATAAATATAAATTTTGAATTAATTCTTAAGAATGAAGGATATTTCCAGCTCCAAAATCTATTTATCTGGCAGATTGCCGTGTTGAAATACCAAATTTTGGTAAATTTCTTTAGTTTAACAAGAAAAATCGACACAAGTAATTCATTAACAAATCTATAAACTTGAATTATTATTGATATAAATAAGCCTGGCAGCTCTGTTTTGTTAACCACACTAAGAAAATCGATATAAATTTTGAATTAATTCTTAAGAATGAAGGATATTTCCAGCTACAAAATCTATTTATCTGGCAGAATGCCGTGTTGATATGCCAAATTTTGGTAAATTTCTTCAGTCAAACAGGGTTTTGAAGAAACATTGATACTAGCAATTGATTAACAAATCAATAAACTTGAATAATTATTGATATAAATAAGCCTGACAGCTCTGTTTTATTAACCACACTAAGAAAATCGATATAAATTTTGAATTAATTCTTAAGAATGAAGAATAATTTCAGTTCCAAAATCCATTTATCTGGCAGATTGCCGTGTGAAATGCCAAATTTTGGTCAATTTCTTCAGTCAAACAGGGTTTTGAAGAAACATTGACACTAGCAATTGATTAACAAATTAATAAACTTGAATAATTATTGATATAAATAAGCCTGGCAGCTCTGTTTTGTTAACCACACTAAGAAAATAAATATAAATTTTGAATAAATTCTTAAGAATTATGAATATTTCCAGCTCCAAAATCCATTTATCTGGCAGATTGCCGTGTTGAAATGCCAAATTTTAGTCAATTTCTTCAGTCAAACAGGGTTTTGAAGAAACATTGACACTAGCAATTGATTAACAAATCAATAAACTTGATAATTATTGATATAAATAAGCCTGCCAGCTCTGTTTTATTAACCACACTAAGAAAATAAATATAAATTTTGAATTAATTCTTAAGAATTATGAATATTTCCAGCTCCAAAATCCATTTATATGGCAGATTGCCGTGTTGAAATACCAAATTTTGGTAAATTTCTTTAGTTTAACAAGAAAAATCGACACAAGTAATTCATTAACAAATCTATAAACTTGAATTATTATTGATATAAATAAGCCTGGCAGCTCTGTTTTGTTAACCACACTAAGAAAATCGATATAAATTTTGAATTAATTCTTAAGAATGAAGGATATTTCCAGCTCCAAAATCTATTTATCTGGCAGAATGCCGTGTTGAAATGCCAAATTTTGGTTAATTTCTTCAGTCAAACAGGGTTTTGAAAAAACATTGACACTAGCAATTGATTAACAAATCAATAAACTTGAATAATTATTGATATAAATAAGCCTGGCAGCTCTGTTTTATTAACCACACTAAGAAAATAAATATAAATTTTGAATTAATTCTTAAGAATGGAGGATATATCCAGCTCCAAAATCTATTTATCTGGCAGATTGCCGTGTTGAAATGCCAAATTTTGGTAAATTTCTTCAGTCAAACAGGGTTTTGAAGAAACATTGAGACTAGCAATTGATGAACAAATCAATAAACTTGAATAATTATTGATATAAATAAGCCTGACAGCTCTGTTTTATTAACCACACTAAGAAAATCGATATAAATTTTGAATTAATTCTTAAGAATGAAGAATAATTTCAGTTCCAAAATCCATTTATCTGGCAGATTGCCGTGTGAAATGCCAAATTTTGGTAAATTTCTTCAGTCAAACAGGGTTTTGAAGAAACATTGACACTAGCAATTGATGAACAAATCAATAAACTTAAATAATTATTGATATAAATAAGCCTGACAGCTCGGTTTTATTAACCACACTAAGAAAATCGATATAAATTTTGAATTAATTCTTAAGAATGAAGAATAATTTCAGTTCCAAAATCCATTTATCTGGCAGATTGCCGTGTGAAATGCCAAATTTTGGTAAATTTCTTCAGTCAAACAGGGTTTTGAAGAAACATTGACACTAGCAATTGATTAACAAATCAATAAACTTGAATAATTATTGAAATAAATAAGCCTGGCAGCTCTGTTTTGTTAACCACACTAAGAAAATAAATATAAATTTTGAATTAATTCTTAAGAATGAAGGATATTTCCAGCTCCAAAATCTATTTATCTGGCAGATTGCCGTGTTGAAATACCAAATTTTGGTAAATTTCTTTAGTTTAACAAGAAAAATCGACACAAGTAATTCATTAACAAATCTATAAACTTGAATTATTATTGATATAAATAAGCCTGGCAGCTCTGTTTTGTTAACCACACTTAGAAAATCGATATAAATTTTGAATTAATTCTTAAGAATGAAGGATATTTCCAGCTACAAAATCTATTTATCTGGCAGAATGCCGTGTTGAAATGCCAAATTTTGGTAAATTTCTTCAGTCAAACAGGGTTTTGAAGAAACATTGACACTAGCAATTGATTAACAAATCAATAAACTTGAATAATTATTGATATAAATAAGCCTGACAGCTCTGTTTTATTAACCACACTAAGAAAATCGATATAAATTTTGAATTAATTCTTAAGAATGAAGAATAATTTCAGTTCCAAAATCCATTTATCTGGCAGATTGCCGTGTGAAATGCCAAATTTTGGTCAATTTCTTCAGTCAAACAGGGTTTTGAAGAAACATTGACACTAGCAATTGATTAACAAATTAATAAACTTGAATAATTATTGATATAAATAAGCCTGGCAGCTCTGTTTTGTTAACCACACTAAGAAAATAAATATAAATTTTGAATAAATTCTTAAGAATTATGAATATTTCCAGCTCCAAAATCCATTTATCTGGCAGATTGCCGTGTTGAAATGCCAAATTTTAGTCAATTTCTTCAGTCAAACAGGGTTTTGAAGAAACATTGACACTAGCAATTGATTAACAAATCAATAAACTTGAATAATTATTGATATAAATAAGCCTGCCAGCTCTGCTTTATTAACCACACTAAGAAAATCGATATAAATTTTGAATTAATTCTTAAGAATGAAGAATATTTCGAGCTCCAAAATCTATTTATCTGGCAGATTGCCGTGTTGAAATACCAAATTTTGGTAAATTTCTTTAGTTTAACAAGAAAAATCGACACAAGTAATTCATTAACAAATCTATAAACTTGAATTATTATTGATATAAATAAGCCTGTAGCTCTGTTTTGTTAACCACACTAAGAAAATAAATATAAATTTTGAATTAATTCTTAAGAATGAAGGATATTTCCAGCTCCAAAATCTATTTATCTGGCAGATTGCCGTGTTGAAATGCCAAATTTTGGTAAATTTCTTCAGTCAAACAGGGTTTTGAAGAAACATTGACACTAGCAATTGATTAACAAAATCAATAAACTTGAATAATTATTGATATAAATAAGCCTGGCAGCTCTGTTTTGTTAACCACACTAAGAAAATAAATATAAATTTTGAATTAATTCTTAAGAATGAAGGATTTTTCCAGCTCCAAAATCTATTTATCTGGCAGATTGCCTGGTTGAAATGCCAAATTTTGGTAAATTTCTTCAGTCAAACAGGGTTTTGAAGAAACATTGACACTAGCAATTGATTAACAAATCAATAAACTTGAATAATTATTGATATAAATAAGCCTGACAGCTCTGTTTTATTAACCACACTAAGAAAATCGATATAAATTTTGAATTAATTCTTAAGAATGAAGAATAATTTCAGTTCCAAAATCCATTTATCTGGCAGATTGCCGTGTGAAATGCCAAATTTTGGTCAATTTCTTCAGTCAAACAGGGTTTTGAAGAAACATTGACACTAGCAATTGATTAACAAATTAATAAACTTGAATAATTATTGATATAAATAAGCCTGGCAGCTCTGTTTTGTTAACCACACTAAGAAAATAAATATAAATTTTGAATAAATTCTTAAGAATTATGAATATTTCCAGCTCCAAAATCCATTTATCTGGCAGATTGCCGTGTTGCAATACCAAATTTTAGTCAATTTCTTCAGTCAAACAGGGTTTTGAAGAAACATTGACACTAGCAATTGATTAACAAATCAATAAACTTGAATAATTATTGATATAAATAAGCCTGCCAGCTCTGTTTTATTAACCACACTAAGAAAATAAATATAAATTTTGAATTAATTCTTAAGAATTATGAATATTTAAAGCTCCAAAATCCATTTATATGGCAGATTGCCGTGTTGAAATACCAAATTTTGGTAAATTTCTTTAGTTTAACAAGAAAAATCGACACAAGTAATTCATTAACAAATCTATAAACTTGAATTATTATTGATATAAATAAGCCTGGCAGCTCTGTTTTGTTAACCACACTAAGAAAATCGATATAAATTTTGAATTAATTCTTAAGAATGAAGGATATTTCCAGCTCCAAAATCTATTTATCTGGCAGAATGCCGTGTTGAAATGCCAAATTTTGGTAAATTTCTTCAGTCAAACAGGGTTTTGAAGAAACATTGACACTAGCAATTGATTAACAAATCAATAAACTTGAATAATTATTGATATAAATAAGCCTGGCAGCTCTGTTTTATTAACCACACTAAGAAAATAAATATAAATTTTGAATTAATTCTTAAGAATGAAGAATAATTTCAGTTCCAAAATCCATTTATCTGGCAGATTGACGTGTGAAATGCCAAATTTTGGTAAATTTCTTCAGTCAAACAGGGTTTTGAAGAAACATTGACACTAGCAATTGATTAACAAATCAATAAACTTGAATAATTATTGATATAAATAAGCCTGACAGCTCTGTTTTATTAACCACACTAAGAAAATCGATATAAATTTTGAATTAATTCTTAAGAATGAAGAATAATTTCAGTTCTAAAATCCATTTATCTGGCAGATTGCCGTGTGAAATGCCAAATTTTGGTAAATTTCTTCAGTCAAACAGGGTTTTGAAGAAACATTGACACTAGCAATTGATTAACAAATCAATAAACTAGAATAATTATTGATATAAATAAGCCTGACAGCTCTGTTTTATTAACCACACTAAGAAAATCGATATAAATTTTGAATTAATTCTTAAGAATGAAGAATAATTTCAGTTCCAAAATCCATTTATCTGGCAGATTGCCGTGTGAAATGCCAAATTTTGGTCAATTTCTTCAGTCAAACAGGGTTTTGAAGAAACATTGACACTAGCAATTGATTAACAAATTAATAAACTTAAATAATTATTGATATAAATAAGCCTGGCAGCTCTGTTTTGTTAACCACACTAAGAAAATAAATATAAATTTTGAATTAATTCTTAAGAATGAAGGATATTTCCAGCTCCAAAATCTATTTATCTGGCAGATTGCCGTGTTGAAATACCAAATTTTGGTAAATTTCTTTAGTTTAACAAGAAAAATCGACACAAGTAATTCATTAACAAAACGTAAACTTGAATTATTATTGATATAAATAAGCCTGGCAGCTCTGTTTTGTTAATCACACTAAGAAAATAAATATAAATTTTGAATTAATTTTTAAGAATTATGAATATTTCCAGCTCCAAAATCCATTTATCTGGCAGATTGCCGTGTGAAATGCCAAATTTTGGTAAATTTCTTCAGTCAAACAGGGTTTTGAAGAAACATTGACACTAGCAATTGATTAACAAATCAATAAACTTGAATAATTATTGATATAAATAAGCCTGGCAGCTCTGTTTTGTTAACCACACTAAGAAAATAAATATAAATTTTGAATTAATTCTTAAGAATGAAGGATATTTCCATCTCCAAAATCTATTTATCTGGCAGATTGCCGTGTTGAAATACCAAATTTTGGTAAATTTCTTTAGTTTAACAAGAAAAATCGACACAAGTAATTCATTTACAAATCTATAAACTTGAATTATTATTGATATAAATAAGCCTGGCAGCTCTGTTTTATTAACCACACTAAGAAAATAAATATAAATTTTGAATTAATTCTTAAGAATGGAGGATATATCCAGTTCCAAAATCCATTTATCTGGCAGATTGACGTGTGAAATGCCAAATTTTGGTAAATTTCTTCAGTCAAACAGGGTTTTGAAGAAACATTGACACTAGCAATTGATTAACAAATCAATAAACTAGAATAATTATTGATATAAATAAGCCTGACAGCTCTGTTTTATTAACCACACTAAGAAAATCGATATAAATTTTTAATTAATTCTTAAGAATGAAGAATAATTTCAGTTCCAAAATCCATTTATCTGGCAGATTGCCGTGTGAAATGCCAAATTTTGGTCAATTTCTTCAGTCAAACAGGGTTTTGAAGAAACATTGACACTAGCAATTGATTAACAAATTAATAAACTTAAATAATTATTGATATAAATAAGCCTGGCAGCTCTGTTTTGTTAACCACACTAAGAAAATAAATATAAATTTTGAATTAATTCTTAAGAATGAAGGATATTTCCAGCTCCAAAATCTATTTATCTGGCAGATTGCCGTGTTGAAATACCAAATTTTGGTAAATTTCTTTAGTTTAACAAGAAAAATCGACACAAGTAATTCATTAACAAAACGTAAACTTGAATTATTATTGATATAAATAAGCCTGGCAGCTCTGTTTTGTTAATCACACTAAGAAAATAAATATAAATTTTGAATTAATTTTTAAGAATTATGAATATTTCCAGCTCCAAAATCCATTTATATGGCAGATTGCCGTGTTGAAATACCAAATTTTGGTAAATTTCTTCAGTCAAACAGAGATTTGAAGAAACATTGACCCAAGCAATTGATTAACAAATCAATAAACTTGAATAATTATTGATATAAATAAGCCTGGCAGCTCTGTTTTGTTAATCACAGTAAGAAAATAAATATAAATTTTGAATTAATTTTTAAGAATTATGAACATTTCCAGCTCCAAAATCCATTTATATGGCAGATTGCCGTGTTGAAATGCCCAATTTTGGTAAATTTCTTCAGTCAGAGTTTTGAAGAAACATTGACCCAAGCAATTGATTAACAAATCAATAAACTTGAATAATTATTGATATAAATAAGCCTGGCAGCTCTGTTTTGTTAATCACAGTAAGAAAATAAATATAAATTTTGAATTAATTTTTAAGAATTATGAACATTTCCAGCTCCAAAATCCATTTATATGGCAGATTGCCGTGTTGAAATGCCCAATTTTGGTAAATTTCTTCAGTCAGAGTTTTGAAGAAACATTGACCCAAGCAATTGATTAACAAATCAATAAACTTGAATAATTATTGATATAAATAAGCCTGGCAGCTCTGTTTTGTTAATCACACTAAGAAAATAAATATAAATTTTGAATTAATTCTTATGAATGAAGAAAAATTTCAGTTCCAAAATCCATTTATCTGGCAGATTGCCGTGTTGAAATGCCAAATTTTTGGTAAATTTCTTCAGTCAAACAGGGTTTTGAAGAAACATTGACACTAGCAATTGATTAACAAATCAATAAACTTGAATAATTATTGATATAAATAAGCCTGACAGCTCTGTTTTATTAACCACACTAAGAAAATAAATATAAATTTTGAATTAATTCTTAAGAATTATGAATATTTAAAGCTCCAAAATCCATTTATATGGCAGATTGCCGTGTTGAAATACCAAATTTTGGTAAATTTCTTTAGTTTAACAAGAAAAATCGACACAAGTAATTGATTAACAAATCAATAAACTTGAATAATTATTGATATAAATAAGCCTGGCAGCTCTGTTTTATTAACCACACTAAGAAAATAAATATAAATTTTGAATTAATTCTTAAGAATGAAGAATAATTTCAGTTCCAAAATCCATTTATCTGGCAGATTGACGTGTGAAATGCCAAATTTTGGTAAATTTCTTCAGTCAAACAGGGTTTTGAAGAAACATTGACACTAGCAATTGATTAACAAATCAATAAACTTGAATAATTATTGATATAAATAAGCCTGACAGCTCTGTTTTATTAACCACACTAAGAAAATCGATATAAATTTTGAATTAATTCTTAAGAATGAAGAATAATTTCAGTTCTAAAATCCATTTATCTGGCAGATTGCCGTGTGAAATGCCAAATTTTGGTAAATTTCTTCAGTCAAACAGGGTTTTGAAGAAACATTGACACTAGCAATTGATTAACAAATCAATAAACTTGAATAATTATTGATATAAATAAGCCTGGCAGCTCTGTTTTGTTAACCACACTAAGAAAATAAATATAAATTTTGAATTAATTCTTAAGAATGAAGGATATTTCCAGCTCCAAAATCTATTTATCTGGCAGATTGCCGTGTTGAAATACCAAATTTTGGTAAATTTCTTTAGTTTAACAAGAAAAATCGACACAAGTAATTCATTTACAAATCTATAAACTTGAATTATTATTGATATAAATAAGCCTGGCAGCTCTGTTTTATTAACCACACTAAGAAAATAAATATAAATTTTGAATTAATTCTTAAGAATGGAGGATATATCCAGTTCCAAAATCCATTTATCTGGCAGATTGACGTGTGAAATGCCAAATTTTGGTAAATTTCTTCAGTCAAACAGGGTTTTGAAGAAACATTGACACTAGCAATTGATTAACAAATCAATAAACTAGAATAATTATTGATATAAATAAGCCTGACAGCTCTGTTTTATTAACCACACTAAGAAAATCGATATAAATTTTGAATTAATTCTTAAGAATGAAGAATAATTTCAGTTCCAAAATCCATTTATCTGGCAGATTGCCGTGTGAAATGCCAAATTTTGGTCAATTTCTTCAGTCAAACAGGGTTTTGAAGAAACATTGACACTAGCAATTGATTAACAAATTAATAAACTTAAATAATTATTGATATAAATAAGCCTGGCAGCTCTGTTTTGTTAACCACACTAAGAAAATAAATATAAATTTTGAATTAATTCTTAAGAATGAAGGATATTTCCAGCTCCAAAATCTATTTATCTGGCAGATTGCCGTGTTGAAATACCAAATTTTGGTAAATTTCTTTAGTTTAACAAGAAAAATCGACACAAGTAATTCATTAACAAAACGTAAACTTGAATTATTATTGATATAAATAAGCCTGGCAGCTCTGTTTTGTTAATCACACTAAGAAAATAAATATAAATTTTGAATTAATTTTTAAGAATTATGAATATTTCCAGCTCCAAAATCCATTTATATGGCAGATTGCCGTGTTGAAATACCAAATTTTGGTAAATTTCTTCAGTCAAACAGAGTTTTGAAGAAACATTGACCCAAGCAATTGATTAACAAATCAATAAACTTGAATAATTATTGATATAAATAAGCCTGGCAGCTCTGTTTTGTTAACCACACTAAGAAAATAAATATAAATTTTGAATAAATTCTTAAGAATTATGAATATTTCCAGCTCCAAAATCCATTTATCTGGCAGATTGCCGTGTTGCAATACCAAATTTTAGTCAATTTCTTCAGTCAAACAGGGTTTTGAAGAAACATTGACACTAGCAATTGATTAACAAATCAATAAACTTGAATAATTATTGATATAAATAAGCCTGCCAGCTCTGTTTTATTAACCACACTAAGAAAATAAATATAAATTTTGAATTAATTCTTAAGAATTATGAATATTTAAAGCTCCAAAATCCATTTATATGGCAGATTGCCGTGTTGAAATACCAAATTTTGGTAAATTTCTTTAGTTTAACAAGAAAAATCGACACAAGTAATTCATTAACAAATCTATAAACTTGAATTATTATTGATATAAATAAGCCTGGCAGCTCTGTTTTGTTAACCACACTAAGAAAATCGATATAAATTTTGAATTAATTCTTAAGAATGAAGGATATTTCCAGCTCCAAAATCTATTTATCTGGCAGAATGCCGTGTTGAAATGCCAAATTTTGGTAAATTTCTTCAGTCAAACAGGGTTTTGAAGAAACATTGACACTAGCAATTGATTAACAAATCAATAAACTTGAATAATTATTGATATAAATAAGCCTGGCAGCTCTGTTTTATTAACCACACTAAGAAAATAAATATAAATTTTGAATTAATTCTTAAGAATGAAGAATAATTTCAGTTCCAAAATCCATTTATCTGGCAGATTGACGTGTGAAATGCCAAATTTTGGTAAATTTCTTCAGTCAAACAGGGTTTTGAAGAAACATTGACACTAGCAATTGATTAACAAATCAATAAACTTGAATAATTATTGATATAAATAAGCCTGACAGCTCTGTTTTATTAACCACACTAAGAAAATCGATATAAATTTTGAATTAATTCTTAAGAATGAAGGATATTTCCAGCTCCAAATGTATTTATCTGGCAGATTGCCGTGTTGAAATACCAAATTTTGGTAAATTTCTTTAGTTTAACAAGAAAAATCGACACAAGTAATTCATTTACAAATCTATAAACTTGAATTATTATTGATATAAATAAGCCTGGCAGCTCTGTTTTATTAACCACACTAAGAAAATAAATATAAATTTTGAATTAATTCTTAAGAATGGAGGATATATCCAGTTCCAAAATCCATTTATCTGGCAGATTGACGTGTGAAATGCCAATTTTGGTAAATTTCTTCAGTCAAACAGGGTTTTGAAGAAACATTGACACTAGCAATTGATTAACAAATCAATAAACTAGAATAATTATTGATATAAATAAGCCTGACAGCTCTGTTTTATTAACCACACTAAGAAAATCGATATAAATTTTGAATTAATTCTTAAGAATGAAGAATAATTTCAGTTCCAAAATCCATTTATCTGGCAGATTGCCGTGTGAAATGCCAAATTTTGGTCAATTTCTTCAGTCAAACAGGGTTTTGAAGAAACATTGACACTAGCAATTGATTAACAAATTAATAAACTTAAATAATTATTGATATAAATAAGCCTGGCAGCTCTGTTTTGTTAACCACACTAAGAAAATAAATATAAATTTTGAATTAATTCTTAAGAATGAAGGATATTTCCAGCTCCAAAATCTATTTATCTGGCAGATTGCCGTGTTGAAATACCAAATTTTGGTAAATTTCTTTAGTTTAACAAGAAAAATCGACACAAGTAATTCATTAACAAAACGTAAACTTGAATTATTATTGATATAAATAAGCCTGGCAGCTCTGTTTTGTTAATCACACTAAGAAAATAAATATAAATTTTGAATTAATTTTTAAGAATTATGAATATTTCCAGCTCCAAAATCCATTTATATGGCAGATTGCCGTGTTGAAATACCAAATTTTGGTAAATTTCTTCAGTCAAACAGAGTTTTGAAGAAACATTGACCCAAGCAATTGATTAACAAATCAATAAACTTGAATAATTATTGATATAAATAAGCCTGGCAGCTCTGTTTTGTTAACCACACTAAGAAAATAAATATAAATTTTGAATAAATTCTTAAGAATTATGAATATTTCCAGCTCCAAAATCCATTTATCTGGCAGATTGCCGTGTTGCAATACCAAATTTTAGTCAATTTCTTCAGTCAAACAGGGTTTTGAAGAAACATTGACACTAGCAATTGATTAACAAATCAATAAACTTGAATAATTATTGATATAAATAAGCCTGCCAGCTCTGTTTTATTAACCACACTAAGAAAATAAATATAAATTTTGAATTAATTCTTAAGAATTATGAATATTTAAAGCTCCAAAATCCATTTATATGGCAGATTGCCGTGTTGAAATACCAAATTTTGGTAAATTTCTTTAGTTTAACAAGAAAAATCGACACAAGTAATTCATTAACAAATCTATAAACTTGAATTATTATTGATATAAATAAGCCTGGCAGCTCTGTTTTGTTAACCACACTAAGAAAATCGATATAAATTTTGAATTAATTCTTAAGAATGAAGGATATTTCCAGCTCCAAAATCTATTTATCTGGCAGAATGCCGTGTTGAAATGCCAAATTTTGGTAAATTTCTTCAGTCAAACAGGGTTTTGAAGAAACATTGACACTAGCAATTGATTAACAAATCAATAAACTTGAATAATTATTGATATAAATAAGCCTGGCAGCTCTGTTTTATTAACCACACTAAGAAAATAAATATAAATTTTGAATTAATTCTTAAGAATGAAGAATAATTTCAGTTCCAAAATCCATTTATCTGGCAGATTGACGTGTGAAATGCCAAATTTTGGTAAATTTCTTCAGTCAAACAGGGTTTTGAAGAAACATTGACACTAGCAATTGATTAACAAATCAATAAACTTGAATAATTATTGATATAAATAAGCCTGACAGCTCTGTTTTATTAACCACACTAAGAAAATCGATATAAATTTTGAATTAATTCTTAAGAATGAAGAATAATTTCAGTTCTAAAATCCATTTATCTGGCAGATTGCCGTGTGAAATGCCAAATTTTGGTAAATTTCTTCAGTCAAACAGGGTTTTGAAGAAACATTGACACTAGCAATTGATTAACAAATCAATAAACTTGAATAATTATTGATATAAATAAGCCTGGCAGCTCTGTTTTGTTAACCACACTAAGAAAATAAATATAAATTTTGAATTAATTCTTAAGAATGAAGGATATTTCCAGCTCCAAATGTATTTATCTGGCAGATTGCCGTGTTGAAATACCAAATTTTGGTAAATTTCTTTAGTTTAACAAGAAAAATCGACACAAGTAATTCATTTACAAATCTATAAACTTGAATTATTATTGATATAAATAAGCCTGGCAGCTCTGTTTTATTAACCACACTAAGAAAATAAATATAAATTTTGAATTAATTCTTAAGAATGGAGGATATATCCAGTTCCAAAATCCATTTATCTGGCAGATTGACGTGTGAAATGCCAATTTTGGTAAATTTCTTCAGTCAAACAGGGTTTTGAAGAAACATTGACACTAGCAATTGATTAACAAATCAATAAACTAGAATAATTATTGATATAAATAAGCCTGACAGCTCTGTTTTATTAACCACACTAAGAAAATCGATATAAATTTTGAATTAATTCTTAAGAATGAAGAATAATTTCAGTTCCAAAATCCATTTATCTGGCAGATTGCCGTGTGAAATGCCAAATTTTGGTCAATTTCTTCAGTCAAACAGGGTTTTGAAGAAACATTGACACTAGCAATTGATTAACAAATTAATAAACTTAAATAATTATTGATATAAATAAGCCTGGCAGCTCTGTTTTGTTAACCACACTAAGAAAATAAATATAAATTTTGAATTAATTCTTAAGAATGAAGGATATTTCCAGCTCCAAAATCTATTTATCTGGCAGATTGCCGTGTTGAAATACCAAATTTTGGTAAATTTCTTTAGTTTAACAAGAAAAATCGACACAAGTAATTCATTAACAAAACGTAAACTTGAATTATTATTGATATAAATAAGCCTGGCAGCTCTGTTTTGTTAATCACACTAAGAAAATAAATATAAATTTTGAATTAATTTTTAAGAATTATGAATATTTCCAGCTCCAAAATCCATTTATCTGGCAGATTGCCGTGTGAAATGCCAAATTTTGGTAAATTTCTTCAGTCAAACAGGGTTTTGAAGAAACATTGACACTAGCAATTGATTAACAAATCAATAAACTTGAATAATTATTGATATAAATAAGCCTGGCAGCTCTGTTTTGTTAACCACACTAAGAAAATAAATATAAATTTTGAATTAATTCTTAAGAATGAAGGATATTTCCAGCTCCAAAATCTATTTATCTGGCAGATTGCCGTGTTGAAATACCAAATTTTGGTAAATTTCTTTAGTTTAACAAGAAAAATCGACACAAGTAATTCATTTACAAATCTATAAACTTGAATTATTATTGATATAAATAAGCCTGGCAGCTCTGTTTTATTAACCACACTAAGAAAATAAATATAAATTTTGAATTAATTCTTAAGAATGGAGGATATATCCAGTTCCAAAATCCATTTATCTGGCAGATTGACGTGTGAAATGCCAAATTTTGGTAAATTTCTTCAGTCAAACAGGGTTTTGAAGAAACATTGACACTAGCAATTGATTAACAAATCAATAAACTAGAATAATTATTGATATAAATAAGCCTGACAGCTCTGTTTTATTAACCACACTAAGAAAATCGATATAAATTTTGAATTAATTCTTAAGAATGAAGAATAATTTCAGTTCCAAAATCCATTTATCTGGCAGATTGCCGTGTGAAATGCCAAATTTTGGTCAATTTCTTCAGTCAAACAGGGTTTTGAAGAAACATTGACACTAGCAATTGATTAACAAATTAATAAACTTAAATAATTATTGATATAAATAAGCCTGGCAGCTCTGTTTTGTTAACCACACTAAGAAAATAAATATAAATTTTGAATTAATTCTTAAGAATGAAGGATATTTCCAGCTCCAAAATCTATTTATCTGGCAGATTGCCGTGTTGAAATACCAAATTTTGGTAAATTTCTTTAGTTTAACAAGAAAAATCGACACAAGTAATTCATTAACAAAACGTAAACTTGAATTATTATTGATATAAATAAGCCTGGCAGCTCTGTTTTGTTAATCACACTAAGAAAATAAATATAAATTTTGAATTAATTTTTAAGAATTATGAATATTTCCAGCTCCAAAATCCATTTATATGGCAGATTGCCGTGTTGAAATACCAAATTTTGGTAAATTTCTTCAGTCAAACAGAGATTTGAAGAAACATTGACCCAAGCAATTGATTAACAAATCAATAAACTTGAATAATTATTGATATAAATAAGCCTGGCAGCTCTGTTTTGTTAATCACAGTAAGAAAATAAATATAAATTTTGAATTAATTTTTAAGAATTATGAACATTTCCAGCTCCAAAATCCATTTATATGGCAGATTGCCGTGTTGAAATGCCCAATTTTGGTAAATTTCTTCAGTCAGAGTTTTGAAGAAACATTGACCCAAGCAATTGATTAACAAATCAATAAACTTGAATAATTATTGATATAAATAAGCCTGGCAGCTCTGTTTTGTTAATCACAGTAAGAAAATAAATATAAATTTTGAATTAATTTTTAAGAATTATGAACATTTCCAGCTCCAAAATCCATTTATATGGCAGATTGCCGTGTTGAAATGCCCAATTTTGGTAAATTTCTTCAGTCAGAGTTTTGAAGAAACATTGACCCAAGCAATTGATTAACAAATCAATAAACTTGAATAATTATTGATATAAATAAGCCTGGCAGCTCTGTTTTGTTAATCACACTAAGAAAATAAATATAAATTTTGAATTAATTCTTATGAATGAAGAAAAATTTCAGTTCCAAAATCCATTTATCTGGCAGATTGCCGTGTTGAAATGCCAAATTTTTGGTAAATTTCTTCAGTCAAACAGGGTTTTGAAGAAACATTGACACTAGCAATTGATTAACAAATCAATAAACTTGAATAATTATTGATATAAATAAGCCTGACAGCTCTGTTTTATTAACCACACTAAGAAAATAAATATAAATTTTGAATTAATTCTTAAGAATTATGAATATTTAAAGCTCCAAAATCCATTTATATGGCAGATTGCCGTGTTGAAATACCAAATTTTGGTAAATTTCTTTAGTTTAACAAGAAAAATCGACACAAGTAATTCATTAACAAATCTATAAACTTGAATTATTATTGATATAAATAAGCCTGGCAGCTCTGTTTTGTTAACCACACTAAGAAAATCGATATAAATTTTGAATTAATTCTTAAGAATGAAGGATATTTCCAGCTCCAAAATCTATTTATCTGGCAGAATGCCGTGTTGAAATGCCAAATTTTGGTAAATTTCTTCAGTCAAACAGGGTTTTGAAGAAACATTGACACTAGCAATTGATTAACAAATCAATAAACTTGAATAATTATTGATATAAATAAGCCTGGCAGCTCTGTTTTATTAACCACACTAAGAAAATAAATATAAATTTTGAATTAATTCTTAAGAATGAAGAATAATTTCAGTTCCAAAATCCATTTTTCTGGCAGATTGACGTGTGAAATGCCAAATTTTGGTAAATTTCTTCAGTCAAACAGGGTTTTGAAGAAACATTGACACTAGCAATTGATTAACAAATCAATAAACTTGAATAATTATTGATATAAATAAGCCTGGCAGCTCTGTTTTGTTAATCACACTAAGAAAATAAATATAAATTTTGAATTAACTCTTATGAATGAAGAAAAATTTCAGTTCCAAAATCCATTTATCTGGCAGATTGCCGTGTTGAAATGCCAAATTTTTGGTAAATTTCTTCAGTCAAACAGGGTTTTGAAGAAACATTGACACTAGCAATTGATTAACAAATCAATAAACTTGAATAATTATTGATATAAATAAGCCTGGCAGCTCTGTTTTGTTAACCACACTAAGAAAATAAATATAAATTTTGAATTAATTCTTAAGAATGAAGGATATTTCCAGCTCCAAAATCTATTTATCTGGCAGATTGCCGTGTTGAAATACCAAATTTTGGTAAATTTCTTTAGTTTAACAAGAAAAATCGACACAAGTAATTCATTAACAAAACGTAAACTTGAATTATTATTGATATAAATAAGCCTGGTAGTTCTGTTTTATTAACCACACTAAGAAAATAAATATAAATTTTGAATTAATTCTTAAGAATGAAGAATATTTCCAGCTCCAAAATCAATTTATCTGGTAGATTGCCGTGTTGAAATGCCAAATTTTGGTAAATTTCTTCAGTCAAACAGAGTTTTGAAGAAACATTGACACAAGCAATTGATTAACAAATCAATAAACTTGAATAATTATTGATATAAATAAGCCTGGCAGCTCTGTTTTGTTAATCACAGTAAGAAAATAAATATAAATTTTGAATTAATTTTTAAGAATTATGAACATTTCCAGCTCCAAAATCCATTTATATGGCAGATTGCCGTGTTGAAATACCAAATTTTGGTAAATTTCTTCAGTCAAACAGAGTTTTGAAGAAACATTGACACTAGCAATTGATGAACAAATCAATAAACTTGAATAATTATTGATATAAATAAGCCTGACAGCTCTGTTTTATTAACCACACTAAGAAAATCGATATAAATTTTGAATTAATTCTTAAGAATGAAGAATAATTTCAGTTCCAAAATCCATTTATCTGGCAGATTGCCGTGTGAAATGCCAAATTTTGGTAAATTTCTTCAGTCAAACAGGGTTTTGAAGAAACATTGACACTAGCAATTGATTAACAAATCAATAAACTTAAATAATTATTGATATAAATAAGCCTGGCAGCTCTGTTTTGTTAACCACACTAAGAAAATAAATATAAATTTTGAATAAATTCTTAAGAATTATGAATATTTCCAGCTCCAAAATCCATTTATCTGGCAGATTGCCGTGTTGAAATGCCAAATTTTAGTCAATTTCTTCAGTCAAACAGGGTTTTGAAGAAACATTGACACTAGCAATTGATTAACAAATCAATAAACTTGAATAATTATTGATATAAATAAGCCTGCCAGCTCTGTTTTATTAACCACACTAAGAAAATAAATATAAATTTTGAATTAATTCTTAAGAATTATGAATATTTCCAGCTCCAAAATCCATTTATATGGCAGATTGCCATGTTGAAATGCCAAATTTTAGTCAATTTCTTCAGTCAAACAGGGTTTTGAAGAAACATTGACACTAGCAATTGATTAACAAATCAATAAACTTGAATAATTATTGATATAAATAAGCCTGCCAGCTCTGTTTTATTAACCACACTAAGAAAATAAATATAAATTTTGAATTAATTCTTAAGAATTATGAATATTTCCAGCTCCAAAATCCATTTATATGGCAGATTGCCATGTTGAAATACCAAATTTTGGTAAATTTCTTTAGTTTAACAGGGTTTTGAAGAAACATTGACACTAGCAATTGATGAACAAATCAATAAACTTGAATAATTATTGATATAAATAAGCCTGACAGCTCTGTTTTATTAACCACACTAAGAAAATCGATATAAATTTTGTATTAATTCTTAAGAATGAAGAATAATTTCAGTTCTAAAATCCATTTATCTGGCAGATTGCCGTGTGAAATGCCAAATTTTGGTAAATTTCTTCAGTCAAACAGGGTTTTGAAGAAACATTGACACTAGCAATTGATTAACAAATCAATAAACTTGAATAATTATTGATATAAATAAGCCTGGCAGCTCTGTTTTGTTAACCACACTAAGAAAATAAATATAAATTTTGAATTAATTCTTAAGAATGAAGGATATTTCCAGCTCCAAAATCTATTTATCTGGCAGATTGCCGTGTTGAAATACCAAATTTTGGTAAATTTCTTTAGTTTAACAAGAAAAATCGACACAAGTAATTCATTTACAAATCTATAAACTTGAATTATTATTGATATAAATAAGCCTGGCAGCTCTGTTTTATTAACCACACTAAGAAAATAAATATAAATTTTGAATTAATTCTTAAGAATGGAGGATATATCCAGTTCCAAAATCCATTTATCTGGCAGATTGACGTGTGAAATGCCAAATTTTGGTAAATTTCATCAGTCAAACAGGGTTTTGAAGAAACATTGACACTAGCAATTGATTAACAAATCAATAAACTAGAATAATTATTGATATAAATAAGCCTGACAGCTCTGTTTTATTAACCACACTAAGAAAATCGATATAAATTTTGAATTAATTCTTAAGAATGAAGAATAATTTCAGTTCCAAAATCCATTTATCTGGCAGATTGCCGTGTGAAATGCCAAATTTTGGTCAATTTCTTCAGTCAAACAGGGTTTTGAAGAAACATTGACACTAGCAATTGATTAACAAATTAATAAACTTAAATAATTATTGATATAAATAAGCCTGGCAGCTCTGTTTTGTTAACCACACTAAGAAAATAAATATAAATTTTGAATTAATTCTTAAGAATGAAGGATATTTCCAGCTCCAAAATCTATTTATCTGGCAGATTGCCGTGTTGAAATACCAAATTTTGGTAAATTTCTTTAGTTTAACAAGAAAAATCGACACAAGTAATTCATTAACAAAACGTAAACTTGAATTATTATTGATATAAATAAGCCTGGCAGCTCTGTTTTGTTAATCACACTAAGAAAATAAATATAAATTTTGAATTAATTTTTAAGAATTATGAATATTTCCAGCTCCAAAATCCATTTATATGGCAGATTGCCGTGTTGAAATACCAAATTTTGGTAAATTTCTTCAGTCAAACAGAGTTTTGAAGAAACATTGACCCAAGCAATTGATTAACAAATCAATAAACTTGAATAATTATTGATATAAATAAGCCTGGCAGCTCTGTTTTGTTAATCACAGTAAGAAAATAAATATAAATTTTGAATTAATTTTTAAGAATTATGAACATTTCCAGCTCCAAAATCCATTTATATGGCAGATTGCCGTGTTGAAATGCCCAATTTTGGTAAATTTCTTCAGTCAGAGTTTTGAAGAAACATTGACCCAAGCAATTGATTAACAAATCAATAAACTTGAATAATTATTGATATAAATAAGCCTGGCAGCTCTGTTTTGTTAATCACAGTAAGAAAATAAATATAAATTTTGAATTAATTTTTAAGAATTATGAACATTTCCAGCTCCAAAATCCATTTATATGGCAGATTGCCGTGTTGAAATGCCCAATTTTGGTAAATTTCTTCAGTCAGAGTTTTGAAGAAACATTGACCCAAGCAATTGATTAACAAATCAATAAACTTGAATAATTATTGATATAAATAAGCCTGGCAGCTCTGTTTTGTTAATCACACTAAGAAAATAAATATAAATTTTGAATTAATTCTTATGAATGAAGAAAAATTTCAGTTCCAAAATCCATTTATCTGGCAGATTGCCGTGTTGAAATGCCAAATTTTTGGTAAATTTCTTCAGTCAAACAGGGTTTTGAAGAAACATTGACACTAGCAATTGATTAACAAATCAATAAACTTGAATAATTATTGATATAAATAAGCCTGGCAGCTCTGTTTTGTTAACCACACTAAGAAAATAAATATAAATTTTGAATTAATTCTTAAGAATGAAGGATATTTCCAGCTCCAAAATCTATTTATCTGGCAGATTGCCGTGTTGAAATACCAAATTTTGGTAAATTTCTTTAGTTTAACAAGAAAAATCGACACAAGTAATTCATTAACAAAACGTAAACTTGAATTATTATTGATATAAATAAGCCTGGTAGTTCTGTTTTATTAACCACACTAAGAAAATAAATATAAATTTTGAATTAATTCTTAAGAATGAAGAATATTTCCAGCTCCAAAATCAATTTATCTGGTAGATTGCCGTGTTGAAATGCCAAATTTTGGTAAATTTCTTCAGTCAAACAGAGTTATGAAGAAACATTGACACAAGCAATTGATTAACAAATCAATAAACTTGAATAATTATTGATATAAATAAGACTGGCAGCTCTGTTTTGTTAACCACACTAAGAAAATAAATATAAATTTTGAATTAATTCTTAAGAATGAAGGATATTTCCAGCTCCAAAATCTATTTATCTGGCAGATTGCCGTGTTGAAATACCAAATTTTGGTAAATTTCTTTAGTTTAACAAGAAAAATCGACACAAGTAATTCATTAACAAAACGTAAACTTGAATTATTATTGATATAAATAAGCCTGGCAGCTCTGTTTTGTTAATCACACTAAGAAAATAAATATAAATTTTGAATTAATTTTTAAGAATTATGAATATTTCCAGCTCCAAAATCCATTTATATGGCAGATTGCCGTGTTGAAATACCAAATTTTGGTAAATTTCTTCAGTCAAACAGAGTTTTGAAGAAACATTGACCCAAGCAATTGATTAACAAATCAATAAACTTGAATAATTATTGATATAAATAAGCCTGGCAGCTCTGTTTTGTTAATCACAGTAAGAAAATAAATATAAATTTTGAATTAATTTTTAAGAATTATGAACATTTCCAGCTCCAAAATCCATTTATATGGCAGATTGCCGTGTTGAAATACCAAATTTTGGTAAATTTCTTCAGTCAAACAGAGTTTTGAAGAAACATTGACACTAGCAATTGATTAACAAATCAATAAACTTGAATAATTATTGATATAAATAAGCCTGCCAGCTCTGTTTTATTAACCACACTAAGAAAATAAATATAAATTTTGAATTAATTCTTAAGAATTATGAATATTTCCAGCTCCAAAATCCATTTATATGGCAGATTGCCGTGTTGAAATACCAAATTTTGGTAAATTTCTTCAGTCAAACAGGGTTTTGAAGAAACATTGACACTAGCAATTGATTAACAAATCAATAAACTTGAATAATTATTGATATAAATAAGCCTGACAGCTCTGTTTTATTAACCACACTAAGAAAATCGATATAAATTTTGAATTAATTCTTAAGAATGAAGAATAATTTCAGTTCTAAAATCCATTTATCTGGCAGATTGCCGTGTGAAATGCCAAATTTTGGTAAATTTCTTCAGTCAAACAGGGTTTTGAAGAAACATTGACACTAGCAATTGATTAACAAATCAATAAACTTGAATAATTATTGATATAAATAAGCCTGGCAGCTCTGTTTTGTTAACCACACTAAGAAAATAAATATAAATTTTGAATTAATTCTTAAGAATGAAGGATATTTCCAGCTCCAAAATCTATTTATCTGGCAGATTGCCGTGTTGAAATACCAAATTTTGGTAAATTTCTTTAGTTTAACAAGAAAAATCGACACAAGTAATTCATTTACAAATCTATAAACTTGAATTATTATTGATATAAATAAGCCTGGCAGCTCTGTTTTATTAACCACACTAAGAAAATAAATATAAATTTTGAATTAATTCTTAAGAATGGAGGATATATCCAGTTCCAAAATCCATTTATCTGGCAGATTGACGTGTGAAATGCCAAATTTTGGTAAATTTCTTCAGTCAAACAGGGTTTTGAAGAAACATTGACACTAGCAATTGATTAACAAATCAATAAACTAGAATAATTATTGATATAAATAAGCCTGACAGCTCTGTTTTATTAACCACACTAAGAAAATCGATATAAATTTTGAATTAATTCTTAAGAATGAAGAATAATTTCAGTTCCAAAATCCATTTATCTGGCAGATTGCCGTGTGAAATGCCAAATTTTGGTCAATTTCTTCAGTCAAACAGGGTTTTGAAGAAACATTGACACTAGCAATTGATTAACAAATTAATAAACTTAAATAATTATTGATATAAATAAGCCTGGCAGCTCTGTTTTGTTAACCACACTAAGAAAATAAATATAAATTTTGAATTAATTCTTAAGAATGAAGGATATTTCCAGCTCCAAAATCTATTTATCTGGCAGATTGCCGTGTTGAAATACCAAATTTTGGTAAATTTCTTTAGTTTAACAAGAAAAATCGACACAAGTAATTCATTAACAAAACGTAAACTTGAATTATTATTGATATAAATAAGCCTGGCAGCTCTGTTTTGTTAATCACACTAAGAAAATAAATATAAATTTTGAATTAATTTTTAAGAATTATGAATATTTCCAGCTCCAAAATCCATTTATATGGCAGATTGCCGTGTTGAAATACCAAATTTTGGTAAATTTCTTTAGTTTAACAAGAAAAATCGACACAAGTAATTCATTAACAAAACGTAAACTTGAATTATTATTGATATAAATAAGCCTGGCAGCTCTGTTTTGTTAATCACAGTAAGAAAATAAATATAAATTTTGAATTAATTTTTAAGAATTATGAACATTTCCAGCTCCAAAATCCATTTATATGGCAGATTGCCGTGTTGAAATACCAAATTTTGGTAAATTTCTTCAGTCAAACAGAGTTTTGAAGAAACATTGACACTAGCAATTGATTAACAAATCAATAAACTTGAATAATTATTGATATAAATAAGCCTGCCAGCTCTGTTTTATTAACCACACTAAGAAAATAAATATAAATTTTGAATTAATTCTTAAGAATTATGAATATTTCCAGCTCCAAAATCCATTTATATGGCAGATTGCCGTGTTGAAATACCAAATTTTGGTAAATTTCTTTAGTTTAACAGGGTTTTGAAGAAACATTGACACTAGCAATTGATGAACAAATCAATAAACTTGAATAATTATTGATATAAATAAGCCTGACAGCTCTGTTTTATTAACCACACTAAGAAAATCGATATAAATTTTGAATTAATTCTTAAGAATGAAGAATAATTTCAGTTCCAAAATCCATTTATCTGGCAGATTGCCGTGTGAAATGCCAAATTTTGGTCAATTTCTTCAGTCAAACAGGGTTTTGAAGAAACATTGACCCAAGCAATTGATTAACAAATCAATAAACTTGAATAATTATTGATATAAATAAGCCTGGCAGCTCTGTTTTGTTAATCACAGTAAGAAAATAAATATAAATTTTGAATTAATTTTTAAGAATTATGAACATTTCCAGCTCCAAAATCCATTTATATGGCAGATTGCCGTGTTGAAATGCCCAATTTTGGTAAATTTCTTCAGTCAGAGTTTTGAAGAAACATTGACCCAAGCAATTGATTAACAAATCAATAAACTTGAATAATTATTGATATAAATAAGCCTGGCAGCTCTGTTTTGTTAATCACAGTAAGAAAATAAATATAAATTTTGAATTAATTTTTAAGAATTATGAACATTTCCAGCTCCAAAATCCATTTATATGGCAGATTGCCGTGTTGAAATGCCCAATTTTGGTAAATTTCTTCAGTCAGAGTTTTGAAGAAACATTGACCCAAGCAATTGATTAACAAATCAATAAACTTGAATAATTATTGATATAAATAAGCCTGGCAGCTCTGTTTTGTTAATCACACTAAGAAAATAAATATAAATTTTGAATTAATTCTTATGAATGAAGAAAAATTTCAGTTCCAAAATCCATTTATCTGGCAGATTGCCGTGTTGAAATGCCAAATTTTTGGTAAATTTCTTCAGTCAAACAGGGTTTTGAAGAAACATTGACACTAGCAATTGATTAACAAATCAATAAACTTGAATAATTATTGATATAAATAAGCCTGACAGCTCTGTTTTATTAACCACACTAAGAAAATAAATATAAATTTTGAATTAATTCTTAAGAATGAAGGATATTTCCAGCTCCAAAATCTATTTATCTGGCAGATTGCCGTGTTGAAATACCAAATTTTGGTAAATTTCTTTAGTTTAACAAGAAAAATCGACACAAGTAATTCATTTACAAATCTATAAACTTGAATTATTATTGATATAAATAAGCCTGGCAGCTCTGTTTTATTAACCACACTAAGAAAATAAATATAAATTTTGAATTAATTCTTAAGAATGGAGGATATATCCAGTTCCAAAATCCATTTATCTGGCAGATTGACGTGTGAAATGCCAAATTTTGGTAAATTTCTTCAGTCAAACAGGGTTTTGAAGAAACATTGACACTAGCAATTGATTAACAAATCAATAAACTAGAATAATTATTGATATAAATAAGCCTGACAGCTCTGTTTTATTAACCACACTAAGAAAATCGATATAAATTTTGAATTAATTCTTAAGAATGAAGAATAATTTCAGTTCCAAAATCCATTTATCTGGCAGATTGCCGTGTGAAATGCCAAATTTTGGTCAATTTCTTCAGTCAAACAGGGTTTTGAAGAAACATTGACACTAGCAATTGATTAACAAATTAATAAACTTAAATAATTATTGATATAAATAAGCCTGGCAGCTCTGTTTTGTTAACCACACTAAGAAAATAAATATAAATTTTGAATTAATTCTTAAGAATGAAGGATATTTCCAGCTCCAAAATCTATTTATCTGGCAGATTGCCGTGTTGAAATACCAAATTTTGGTAAATTTCTTTAGTTTAACAAGAAAAATCGACACAAGTAATTCATTAACAAAACGTAAACTTGAATTATTATTGATATAAATAAGCCTGGCAGCTCTGTTTTGTTAATCACACTAAGAAAATAAATATAAATTTTGAATTAATTTTTAAGAATTATGAATATTTCCAGCTCCAAAATCCATTTATATGGCAGATTGCCGTGTTGAAATACCAAATTTTGGTAAATTTCTTCAGTCAAACAGAGTTTTGAAGAAACATTGACCCAAGCAATTGATTAACAAATCAATAAACTTGAATAATTATTGATATAAATAAGCCTGGCAGCTCTGTTTTGTTAATCACAGTAAGAAAATAAATATAAATTTTGAATTAATTTTTAAGAATTATGAACATTTCCAGCTCCAAAATCCATTTATATGGCAGATTGCCGTGTTGAAATACCAAATTTTGGTAAATTTCTTTAGTTTAACAAGAAAAATCGACACAAGTAATTCATTAACAAAACGTAAACTTGAATTATTATTGATATAAATAAGCCTGGCAGCTCTGTTTTGTTAATCACAGTAAGAAAATAAATATAAATTTTGAATTAATTTTTAAGAATTATGAACATTTCCAGCTCCAAAATCCATTTATATGGCAGATTGCCGTGTTGAAATACCAAATTTTGGTAAATTTCTTCAGTCAAACAGAGTTTTGAAGAAACATTGACACTAGCAATTGATTAACAAATCAATAAACTTGAATAATTATTGATATAAATAAGCCTGCCAGCTCTGTTTTATTAACCACACTAAGAAAATAAATATAAATTTTGAATTAATTCTTAAGAATTATGAATATTTCCAGCTCCAAAATCCATTTATATGGCAGATTGCCGTGTTGAAATACCAAATTTTGGTAAATTTCTTTAGTTTAACAGGGTTTTGAAGAAACATTGACACTAGCAATTGATGAACAAATCAATAAACTTGAATAATTATTGATATAAATAAGCCTGACAGCTCTGTTTTATTAACCACACTAAGAAAATCGATATAAATTTTGAATTAATTCTTAAGAATGAAGAATAATTTCAGTTCCAAAATCCATTTATCTGGCAGATTGCCGTGTGAAATGCCAAATTTTGGTAAATTTCTTCAGTCAAACAGGGTTTTGAAGAAACATTGACCCAAGCAATTGATTAACAAATCAATAAACTTGAATAATTATTGATATAAATAAGCCTGGCAGCTCTGTTTTGTTAATCACAGTAAGAAAATAAATATAAATTTTGAATTAATTTTTAAGAATTATGAACATTTCCAGCTCCAAAATCCATTTATATGGCAGATTGCCGTGTTGAAATGCCCAATTTTGGTAAATTTCTTCAGTCAGAGTTTTGAAGAAACATTGACCCAAGCAATTGATTAACAAATCAATAAACTTGAATAATTATTGATATAAATAAGCCTGGCAGCTCTGTTTTGTTAATCACAGTAAGAAAATAAATATAAATTTTGAATTAATTTTTAAGAATTATGAACATTTCCAGCTCCAAAATCCATTTATATGGCAGATTGCCGTGTTGAAATGCCCAATTTTGGTAAATTTCTTCAGTCAGAGTTTTGAAGAAACATTGACCCAAGCAATTGATTAACAAATCAATAAACTTGAATAATTATTGATATAAATAAGCCTGGCAGCTCTGTTTTGTTAATCACACTAAGAAAATAAATATAAATTTTGAATTAATTCTTATGAATGAAGAAAAATTTCAGTTCCAAAATCCATTTATCTGGCAGATTGCCGTGTTGAAATGCCAAATTTTTGGTAAATTTCTTTAGTTTAACAGGGTTTTGAAGAAACATTGACACTAGCAATTGATGAACAAATCAATAAACTTGAATAATTATTGATATAAATAAGCCTGACAGCTCTGTTTTATTAACCACACTAAGAAAATCGATATAAATTTTGAATTAATTCTTAAGAATGAAGAATAATTTCAGTTCCAAAATCCATTTATCTGGCAGATTGCCGTGTGAAATGCCAAATTTTGGTAAATTTCTTCAGTCAAACAGGGTTTTGAAGAAACATTGACCCAAGCAATTGATTAACAAATCAATAAACTTGAATAATTATTGATATAAATAAGCCTGGCAGCTCTGTTTTGTTAATCACAGTAAGAAAATAAATATAAATTTTGAATTAATTTTTAAGAATTATGAACATTTCCAGCTCCAAAATCCATTTATATGGCAGATTGCCGTGTTGAAATGCCCAATTTTGGTAAATTTCTTCAGTCAGAGTTTTGAAGAAACATTGACCCAAGCAATTGATTAACAAATCAATAAACTTGAATAATTATTGATATAAATAAGCCTGGCAGCTCTGTTTTGTTAATCACAGTAAGAAAATAAATATAAATTTTGAATTAATTTTTAAGAATTATGAACATTTCCAGCTCCAAAATCCATTTATATGGCAGATTGCCGTGTTGAAATGCCCAATTTTGGTAAATTTCTTCAGTCAGAGTTTTGAAGAAACATTGACCCAAGCAATTGATTAACAAATCAATAAACTTGAATAATTATTGATATAAATAAGCCTGGCAGCTCTGTTTTGTTAATCACACTAAGAAAATAAATATAAATTTTGAATTAATTCTTATGAATGAAGAAAAATTTCAGTTCCAAAATCCATTTATCTGGCAGATTGCCGTGTTGAAATGCCAAATTTTTGGTAAATTTCTTCAGTCAAACAGGGTTTTGAAGAAACATTGACACTAGCAATTGATTAACAAATCAATAAACTTGAATAATTATTGATATAAATAAGCCTGACAGCTCTGTTTTATTAACCACACTAAGAAAATAAATATAAATTTTGAATTAATTCTTAAGAATTATGAATATTTAAAGCTCCAAAATCCATTTATATGGCAGATTGCCGTGTTGAAATACCAAATTTTGGTAAATTTCTTTAGTTTAACAAGAAAAATCGACACAAGTAATTCATTAACAAATCTATAAACTTGAATTATTATTGATATAAATAAGCCTGGCAGCTCTGTTTTGTTAACCACACTAAGAAAATCGATATAAATTTTGAATTAATTCTTAAGAATGAAGGATATTTCCAGCTCCAAAATCTATTTATCTGGCAGAATGCCGTGTTGAAATGCCAAATTTTGGTAAATTTCTTCAGTCAAACAGGGTTTTGAAGAAACATTGACACTAGCAATTGATTAACAAATCAATAAACTTGAATAATTATTGATATAAATAAGCCTGGCAGCTCTGTTTTATTAACCACACTAAGAAAATAAATATAAATTTTGAATTAATTCTTAAGAATGAAGAATAATTTCAGTTCCAAAATCCATTTATCTGGCAGATTGACGTGTGAAATGCCAAATTTTGGTAAATTTCTTCAGTCAAACAGGGTTTTGAAGAAACATTGACACTAGCAATTGATTAACAAATCAATAAACTTGAATAATTATTGATATAAATAAGCCTGACAGCTCTGTTTTATTAACCACACTAAGAAAATCGATATAAATTTTGAATTAATTCTTAAGAATGAAGAATAATTTCAGTTCTAAAATCCATTTATCTGGCAGATTGCCGTGTGAAATGCCAAATTTTGGTAAATTTCTTCAGTCAAACAGGGTTTTGAAGAAACATTGACACTAGCAATTGATTAACAAATCAATAAACTTGAATAATTATTGATATAAATAAGCCTGGCAGCTCTGTTTTGTTAACCACACTAAGAAAATAAATATAAATTTTGAATTAATTCTTAAGAATGAAGGATATTTCCAGCTCCAAAATCTATTTATCTGGCAGATTGCCGTGTTGAAATACCAAATTTTGGTAAATTTCTTTAGTTTAACAAGAAAAATCGACACAAGTAATTCATTAACAAAACGTAAACTTGAATTATTATTGATATAAATAAGCCTGGCAGCTCTGTTTTGTTAATCACACTAAGAAAATAAATATAAATTTTGAATTAATTTTTAAGAATTATGAATATTTCCAGCTCCAAAATCCATTTATATGGCAGATTGCCGTGTTGAAATACCAAATTTTGGTAAATTTCTTCAGTCAAACAGAGTTTTGAAGAAACATTGACCCAAGCAATTGATTAACAAATCAATAAACTTGAATAATTATTGATATAAATAAGCCTGGCAGCTCTGTTTTGTTAATCACAGTAAGAAAATAAATATAAATTTTGAATTAATTTTTAAGAATTATGAACATTTCCAGCTCCAAAATCCATTTATATGGCAGATTGCCGTGTTGAAATGCCCAATTTTGGTAAATTTCTTCAGTCAGAGTTTTGAAGAAACATTGACCCAAGCAATTGATTAACAAATCAATAAACTTGAATAATTATTGATATAAATAAGCCTGGCAGCTCTGTTTTGTTAATCACAGTAAGAAAATAAATATAAATTTTGAATTAATTTTTAAGAATTATGAACATTTCCAGCTCCAAAATCCATTTATATGGCAGATTGCCGTGTTCAAATGCCCAATTTTGGTAAATTTCTTCAGTCAGAGTTTTGAAGAAACATTGACCCAAGCAATTGATTAACAAATCAATAAACTTGAATAATTATTGATATAAATAAGCCTGGCAGCTCTGTTTTGTTAATCACACTAAGAAAATAAATATAAATTTTGAATTAATTCTTATGAATGAAGAAAAATTTCAGTTCCAAAATCCATTTATCTGGCAGATTGCCGTGTTGAAATGCCAAATTTTTGGTAAATTTCTTCAGTCAAACAGGGTTTTGAAGAAACATTGACACTAGCAATTGATTAACAAATCAATAAACTTGAATAATTATTGATATAAATAAGCCTGGCAGCTCTGTTTTGTTAACCACACTAAGAAAATAAATATAAATTTTGAATTAATTCTTAAGAATGAAGGATATTTCCAGCTCCAAAATCTATTTATCTGGCAGATTGCCGTGTTGAAATACCAAATTTTGGTAAATTTCTTTAGTTTAACAAGAAAAATCGACACAAGTAATTCATTAACAAAACGTAAACTTGAATTATTATTGATATAAATAAGCCTGGTAGTTCTGTTTTATTAACCACACTAAGAAAATAAATATAAATTTTGAATTAATTCTTAAGAATGAAGAATATTTCCAGCTCCAAAATCAATTTATCTGGTAGATTGCCGTGTTGAAATGCCAAATTTTGGTAAATTTCTTCAGTCAAACAGAGTTTTGAAGAAACATTGACACAAGCAATTGATTAACAAATCAATAAACTTGAATAATTATTGATATAAATAAGACTGGCAGCTCTGTTTTGTTAACCACACTAAGAAAATAAATATAAATTTTGAATTAATTCTTAAGAATGAAGGATATTTCCAGCTCCAAAATCTATTTATCTGGCAGATTGCCGTGTTGAAATACCAAATTTTGGTAAATTTCTTTAGTTTAACAAGAAAAATCGACACAAGTAATTCATTAACAAAACGTAAACTTGAATTATTATTGATATAAATAAGCCTGGCAGCTCTGTTTTGTTAATCACACTAAGAAAATAAATATAAATTTTGAATTAATTTTTAAGAATTATGAATATTTCCAGCTCCAAAATCCATTTATATGGCAGATTGCCGTGTTGAAATACCAAATTTTGGTAAATTTCTTCAGTCAAACAGAGTTTTGAAGAAACATTGACCCAAGCAATTGATTAACAAATCAATAAGCTTGAATAATTATTGATATAAATAAGCCTGGCAGCTCTGTTTTGTTAATCACAGTAAGAAAATAAATATAAATTTTGAATTAATTTTTAAGAATTATGAACATTTCCAGCTCCAAAATCCATTTATATGGCAGATTGCCGTGTTGAAATACCAAATTTTGGTAAATTTCTTCAGTCAAACAGAGTTTTGAAGAAACATTGACACTAGCAATTGATGAACAAATCAATAAACTTGAATAATTATTGATATAAATAAGCCTGACAGCTCTGTTTTATTAACCACACTAAGAAAATCGATATAAATTTTGAATTAATTCTTAAGAATGAAGAATAATTTCAGTTCCAAAATCCATTTATCTGGCAGATTGCCGTGTGAAATGCCAAATTTTGGTAAATTTCTTCAGTCAAACAGGGTTTTGAAGAAACATTGACACTAGCAATTGATTAACAAATCAATAAACTTAAATAATTATTGATATAAATAAGCCTGGCAGCTCTGTTTTGTTAACCACACTAAGAAAATAAATATAAATTTTGAATAAATTCTTAAGAATTATGAATATTTCCAGCTCCAAAATCCATTTATCTGGCAGATTGCCGTGTTGAAATGCCAAATTTTAGTCAATTTCTTCAGTCAAACAGGGTTTTGAAGAAACATTGACACTAGCAATTGATTAACAAATCAATAAACTTGAATAATTATTGATATAAATAAGCCTGCCAGCTCTGTTTTATTAACCACACTAAGAAAATAAATATAAATTTTGAATTAATTCTTAAGAATTATGAATATTTCCAGCTCCAAAATCCATTTATATGGCAGATTGCCATGTTGAAATACCAAATTTTGGTAAATTTCTTTAGTTTAACAGGGTTTTGAAGAAACATTGACACTAGCAATTGATGAACAAATCAATAAACTTGAATAATTATTGATATAAATAAGCCTGACAGCTCTGTTTTATTAACCACACTAAGAAAATCGATATAAATTTTGAATTAATTCTTAAGAATGAAGAATAATTTCAGTTCCAAAATCCATTTATCTGGCAGATTGCCGTGTGAAATGCCAAATTTTGGTAAATTTCTTCAGTCAAACAGGGTTTTGAAGAAACATTGACACTAGCAATTGATTAACAAATCAATAAACTTGAATAATTATTGATATAAATAAGCCTGACAGCTCTGTTTTATTAACCACACTAAGAAAATCGATATAAATTTTGAATTAATTCTTAAGAATGAAGAATAATTTCAGTTCCAAAATCCATTTATCTGGCAGATTGCCTTGTGAAATGCCAAATTTTGGTAAATTTCTTCAGTCAAACAGGGTTTTGAAGAAACATTGACACTAGCAATTGATTAACAAATCAATAAACTTGAATAATTATTGATATAAATAAGCCTGGCAGCTCTGTTTTGTTAACCACACTAAGAAAATAAATATAAATTTTGAATTAATTCTTAAGAATGAAGGATATTTCCAGCTCCAAAATCTATTTATCTGGCAGATTGCCGTGTTGAAATACCAAATTTTGGTAAATTTCTTTAGTTTAACAAGAAAAATCGACACAAGTAATTCATTAACAAATCTATAAACTTGAATTATTATTGATATAAATATGCCTGGCAGCTCTGTTTTGTTAACCACACTAAGAAAATCGATATAAATTTTGAATTAATTCTTAAGAATGAAGGATATTTCCAGCTCCAAAATCTATTTATCTGGCAGAATGCCGTGTTGAAATGCCAAATTTTGGTAAATTTCTTCAGTCAAACAGGGTTTTGAAGAAACATTGACACTAGCAATTGATTAACAAATCAATAAACTTGAATAATTATTGATATAAATAAGCCTGGCAGCTCTGTTTTGTTAACCACACTAAGAAAATAAATATAAATTTTGAATAAATTCTTAAGAATTATGAATATTTCCAGCTCCAAAATCCATTTATCTGGCAGATTGCCGTGTTGAAATGCCAAATTTTAGTCAATTTCTTCAGTCAAACAGGGTTTTGAAGAAACATTGACACTAGCAATTGATTAACAAATCAATAAACTTGAATAATTATTGATATAAATAAGCCTGCCAGCTCTGTTTTATTAACCACACTAAGAAAATAAATATAAATTTTGAATTAATTCTTAAGAATTATGAATATTTCCAGCTCCAAAATCCATTTATATGGCAGATTGCCATGTTGAAATACCAAATTTTGGTAAATTTCTTTAGTTTAACAGGGTTTTGAAGAAACATTGACACTAGCAATTGATGAACAAATCAATAAACTTGAATAATTATTGATATAAATAAGCCTGACAGCTCTGTTTTATTAACCACACTAAGAAAATCGATATAAATTTTGAATTAATTCTTAAGAATGAAGAATAATTTCAGTTCCAAAATCCATTTATCTGGCAGATTGCCGTGTGAAATGCCAAATTTTGGTAAATTTCTTCAGTCAAACAGGGTTTTGAAGAAACATTGACACTAGCAATTGATTAACAAATCAATAAACTTGAATAATTATTGATATAAATAAGCCTGACAGCTCTGTTTTATTAACCACACTAAGAAAATCGATATAAATTTTGAATTAATTCTTAAGAATGAAGAATAATTTCAGTTCCAAAATCCATTTATCTGGCAGATTGCCTTGTGAAATGCCAAATTTTGGTAAATTTCTTCAGTCAAACAGGGTTTTGAAGAAACATTGACACTAGCAATTGATTAACAAATCAATAAACTTGAATAATTATTGATATAAATAAGCCTGGCAGCTCTGTTTTGTTAACCACACTAAGAAAATAAATATAAATTTTGAATTAATTCTTAAGAATGAAGGATATTTCCAGCTCCAAAATCTATTTATCTGGCAGATTGCCGTGTTGAAATACCAAATTTTGGTAAATTTCTTTAGTTTAACAAGAAAAATCGACACAAGTAATTCATTAACAAATCTATAAACTTGAATTATTATTGATATAAATATGCCTGGCAGCTCTGTTTTGTTAACCACACTAAGAAAATCGATATAAATTTTGAATTAATTCTTAAGAATGAAGGATATTTCCAGCTCCAAAATCTATTTATCTGGCAGAATGCCGTGTTGAAATGCCAAATTTTGGTAAATTTCTTCAGTCAAACAGGGTTTTGAAGAAACATTGACACTAGCAATTGATTAACAAATCAATAAACTTGAATAATTATTGATATAAATAAGCCTGGCAGCTCTGTTTTGTTAACCACACTAAGAAAATAAATATAAATTTTGAATAAATTCTTAAGAATTATGAATATTTCCAGCTCCAAAATCCATTTATCTGGCAGATTGCCGTGTTGAAATGCCAAATTTTAGTCAATTTCTTCAGTCAAACAGGGTTTTGAAGAAACATTGACACTAGCAATTGATTAACAAATCAATAAACTTGAATAATTATTGATATAAATAAGCCTGCCAGCTCTGTTTTATTAACCACACTAAGAAAATAAATATAAATTTTGAATTAATTCTTAAGAATTATGAATATTTCCAGCTCCAAAATTATTTATATGGCAGATTGCCGTGTTGAAATACCAAATTTTGGTAAATTTCTTTAGTTTAACAAGAAAAATCGACACAAGTAATTCATTAACAAATCTATAAACTTGAATTATTATTGATATAAATAAGCCTTGCAGCTCTGTTTTGTTAACCACACTAAGAAAATCGATATAAATTTTTAATTAATTCTTAAGAATGAAGGATATTTCCAGCTCCAAAATCTATTTATCTGGCAGAATGCCGTGTTGAAATGCCAAATTTTGGTAAATTTCTTCAGTCAAACAGGGTTTTGAAGAAACATTGACACTAGCAATTGATTAACAAATCAATAAACTTGAATAATTATTGATATAAATAAGCCTGCCAGCTCTGTTTTATTAACCACACTAAGAAAATAAATATAAATTTTGAATTAATTCTTAAGAATTATGAATATTTCCAGCTCCAAAATCCATTTATATGGCAGATTGCCGTGTTGAAATACCAAATTTTGGTAAATTTCTTTAGTTTAACAAGAAAAATCGACACAAGTAATTCATTAACAAATCTATAAACTTGAATTATTATTGATATAAATAAGCCTGGCAGCTCTGTTTTGTTAACCACACTAAGAAAATCGATATAAATTTTGAATTAATTCTTAAGAATGAAGGATATTTCCAGCTCCAAAATCTATTTATCTGGCAGAATGCCGTGTTGAAATGCCAAATTTTGGTAAATTTCTTCAGTCAAACAGGGTTTTGAAGAAACATTGACACTAGCAATTGATTAACAAATCAATAAACTTGAATAATTATTGATATAAATAAGCCTGACAGCTCTGTTTTATTAACCACACTAAGAAAATCGATATAAATTTTGAATTAATTCTTAAGAATGAAGAATAATTTCAGTTCCAAAATCCATTTATCTGGCAGATTGCCGTGTGAAATGCCAAATTTTGGTCAATTTCTTCAGTCAAACAGGGTTTTGAAGAAACATTGACACTAGCAATTGATTAACAAATTAATAAACTTGAATAATTATTGATATAAATAAGCCTGGCAGCTCTGTTTTGTTAACCACACTAAGAAAATAAATATAAATTTTGAATAAATTCTTAAGAATTATGAATATTTCCAGCTCCAAAATCCATTTATCTGGCAGATTGCCGTGTTGAAATGCCAATTTTTAGTCAATTTCTTCAGTCAAACAGGGTTTTGAAGAAACATTGACACTAGCAATTGATTAACAAATCAATAAACTTGAATAATTATTGATATAAATAAGCCTGCCAGCTCTGTTTTATTAACCACTCTAAGAAAATAAATATAAATTTTGAATTAATTCTTAAGAATTATGAATATTTCCAGCTCCAAAATCCATTTATATGGCAGATTGCCGTGTTGAAATACCAAATTTTGGTAAATTTCTTTAGTTTAACAAGAAAAATCGACACAAGTAATTCATTAACAAATCTATAAACTTGAATTATTATTGATATAAATAAGCCTGGCAGCTCTGTTTTGTTAACCACACTAAGAAAATAAATATAAATTTTGAATTAATTCTTAAGAATGAAGGATATTTCCAGCTCCAAAATCTATTTATCTGGCAGAATGCCGTGTTGAAATGCCAAATTTTGGTTAATTTCTTCAGTCAAACAGGGTTTTGAAGAAACATTGACACTAGCAATTGATTAACAAATCAATAAACTTGAATAATTATTGATATAAATAAGCCTGGCAGCTCTGTTTTATTAACCACACTAAGAAAATAAATATAAATTTTGAATTAATTCTTAAGAATGGAGGATATATTCAGCTCCAAAATCTATTTATCTGGCAGATTGCCGTGTTGAAATGCCAAATTTTGGTAAATTTCTTCAGTCAAACAGGGTTTTGAAGAAACATTGACACTAGCAATTGATGAACAAATCAATAAACTTGAATAATTATTGATATAAATAAGCCTGACAGCTCTGTTTTATTAACCACACTAAGAAAATCGATATAAATTTTGAATTAATTCTTAAGAATGAAGAATAATTTCAGTTCCAAAATCCATTTATCTGGCAGATTGCCGTGTGAAATGCCAAATTTTGGTAAATTTCTTCAGTCAAACAGGGTTTTGAAGAAACATTGACACTAGCAATTGATTAACAAATCAATAAACTTGAATAATTATTGATATAAATAAGCCTGGCAGCTCTGTTTTGTTAACCACACTAAGAAAATAAATATAAATTTTGAATTAATTCTTAAGAATGAAGGATATTTCCAGCTCCAAAATCTATTTATCTGGCAGATTGCCGTGTTGAAATACCAAATTTTGGTAAATTTCTTTAGTTTAACAAGAAAAATCGACACAAGTAATTCATTAACAAATCTATAAACTTGAATTATTATTGATATAAATAAGCCTGGCAGCTCTGTTTTGTTAACCACACTAAGAAAATCGATATAAATTTTGAATTAATTCTTAAGATTGAAGGATATTTCCAGCTCCAAAATCTATTTATCTGGCAGAATGCCGTGTTGAAATGCCAAATTTTGGTAAATTTCTTCAGTCAAACAGGGTTTTGAAGAAACATTGACACTAGCAATTGATTAACAAATCAATAAACTTGAATAATTATTGATATAAATAAGCCTGACAGCTCTGTTTTATTAACCACACTAAGAAAATCGATATAAATTTTGAATTAATTCTTAAGAATGAAGAATAATTTCAGTTCCAAAATCCATTTATCTGGCAGATTGCCGTGTGAAATGCCAAATTTTGGTCAATTTCTTCAGTCAAACAGGGTTTTGAAGAAACATTGACACTAGCAATTGATTAACAAATTAATAAACTTGAATAATTATTGATATAAATAAGCCTGGCAGCTCTGTTTTGTTAACCACACTAAGAAAATAAATATAAATTTTGAATAAATTCTTAAGAATTATGAATATTTCCAGCTCCAAAATCCATTTATCTGGCAGATTGCCGTGTTGAAATGCCAAATTTTAGTCAATTTCTTCAGTCAAACAGGGTTTTGAAGAAACATTGACACTAGCAATTGATTAACAAATCAATAAACTTGAATAATTATTGATATAAATAAGCCTGCCAGCTCTGTTTTATTAACCACTCTAAGAAAATAAATATAAATTTTGAATTAATTCTTAAGAATTATGAATATTTCCAGCTCCAAAATCCATTTATATGGCAGATTGCCGTGTTGAAATACCAAATTTTGGTAAATTTCTTTAGTTTAACAAGAAAAATCGACACAAGTAATTCATTAACAAATCTATAAACTTGAATTATTATTGATATAAATAAGCCTGGCAGCTCTGTTTTGTTAACCACACTAAGAAAATAAATATAAATTTTGAATTAATTCTTAAGAATGAAGGATATTTCCAGCTCCAAAATCTATTTATCTGGCAGAATGCCGTGTTGAAATGCCAAATTTTGGTTAATTTCTTCAGTCAAACAGGGTTTTGAAGAAACATTGACACTAGCAATTGATTAACAAATCAATAAACTTGAATAATTATTGATATAAATAAGCCTGGCAGCTCTGTTTTATTAACCACACTAAGAAAATAAATATAAATTTTGAATTAATTCTTAAGAATGGAGGATATATTCAGCTCCAAAATCTATTTATCTGGCAGATTGCCGTGTTGAAATGCCAAATTTTGGTAAATTTCTTCAGTCAAACAGGGTTTTGAAGAAACATTGACACTAGCAATTGATGAACAAATCAATAAACTTGAATAATTATTGATATAAATAAGCCTGACAGCTCTGTTTTATTAACCACACTAAGAAAATCGATATAAATTTTGAATTAATTCTTAAGAATGAAGAATAATTTCAGTTCCAAAATCCATTTATCTGGCAGATTGCCGTGTGAAATGCCAAATTTTGGTAAATTTCTTCAGTCAAACAGGGTTTTGAAGAAACATTGACACTAGCAATTGATTAACAAATCAATAAACTTGAATAATTATTGATATAAATAAGCCTGGCAGCTCTGTTTTGTTAACCACACTAAGAAAATAAATATAAATTTTGAATTAATTCTTAAGAATGAAGGATATTTCCAGCTCCAAAATCTATTTATCTGGCAGATTGCCGTGTTGAAATACCAAATTTTGGTAAATTTCTTTAGTTTAACAAGAAAAATCGACACAAGTAATTCATTAACAAATCTATAAACTTGAATTATTATTGATATAAATAAGCCTGGCAGCTCTGTTTTGTTAACCACACTAAGAAAATCGATATAAATTTTGAATTAATTCTTAAGATTGAAGGATATTTCCAGCTCCAAAATCTATTTATCTGGCAGAATGCCGTGTTGAAATGCCAAATTTTGGTAAATTTCTTCAGTCAAACAGGGTTTTGAAGAAACATTGACACTAGCAATTGATTAACAAATCAATAAACTTGAATAATTATTGATATAAATAAGCCTGACAGCTCTGTTTTATTAACCACACTAAGAAAATCGATATAAATTTTGAATTAATTCTTAAGAATGAAGAATAATTTCAGTTCCAAAATCCATTTATCTGGCAGATTGCCGTGTGAAATGCCAAATTTTGGTCAATTTCTTCAGTCAAACAGGGTTTTGAAGAAACATTGACACTAGCAATTGATTAACAAATTAATAAACTTGAATAATTATTGATATAAATAAGCCTGGCAGCTCTGTTTTGTTAACCACACTAAGAAAATAAATATAAATTTTGAATAAATTCTTAAGAATTATGAATATTTCCAGCTCCAAAATCCATTTATCTGGCAGATTGCCGTGTTGAAATGCCAAATTTTAGTCAATTTCTTCAGTCAAACAGGGTTTTGAAGAAACATTGACACTAGCAATTGATTAACAAATCAATAAACTTGAATAATTATTGATATAAATAAGCCTGCCAGCTCTGTTTTATTAACCACTCTAAGAATATAAATATAAATTTTGAATTAATTCTTAAGAATTATGAATATTTCCAGCTCCAAAATCCATTTATATGGCAGATTGCCGTGTTGAAATACCAAATTTTGGTAAATTTCTTTAGTTTAACAAGAAAAATCGACACAAGTAATTCATTAACAAATCTATAAACTTGAATTATTATTGATATAAATAAGCCTGGCAGCTCTGTTTTGTTAACCACACTAAGAAAATCGATATAAATTTTGAATTAATTCTTAAGAATGAAGAATAATTTCAGTTCCAAAATCCATTTATCTGGCAGATTGCCGTGTTGAAATGCCAAATTTTGGTAAATTTCTTCAGTCAAACAGGGTTTTGAAGAAACATTGACACTAGCAATTGATGAACAAATCAATAAACTTGAATAATTATTGATATAAATAAGCCTGACAGCTCTGTTTTATTAACCACACTAAGAAAATCGATATAAATTTTGAATTAATTCTTAAGAATGAAGAATAATTTCAGTTCCAAAATCCATTTATCTGGCAGATTGCCGTGTGAAATGCCAAATTTTGGTAAATTTCTTCAGTCAAACAGGGTTTTGAAGAAACATTGACACTAGCAATTGATTAACAAATCAATAAACTTGAATAATTATTGATATAAATAAGCCTGGCAGCTCTGTTTTGTTAACCACACTAAGAAAATAAATATAAATTTTGAATTAATTCTTAAGAATGAAGAATATTTCCAGCTCCAAAATCCATTTATCTGGCAGATTGCCGTGTGAAATGCCAAATTTTGGTAAATTTCTTCAGTCAAACAGGGTTTTGAAGAAACATTGACACTAGCAATTGATTAACAACTCAATAAACTTGAATAATTATTGATATAAATAAGCCTGACAGCTCTGTTTTATTAACCACACTAAGAAAATCGATATAAATTTTGAATTAATTCTTAAGAATGAAGAATAATTTCAGTTCCAAAATCCATTTATCTGGCAGATTGCCGTGTGAAATGCCAAAATTTGGTCAATTTCTTCAGTCAAACAGGGTTTTGAAGAAACATTGACACTAGCAATTGATTAACAAATCAATAAACTTGAATAATTATTGATATAAATAAGCCTGCCAGCTCTGTTTTATTAACCACTCTAAGAAAATAAATATAAATTTTGAATTAATTCTTAAGAATTATGAATATTTCCAGCTCCAAAATCCATTTATATGGCAGATTGCCGTGTTGAAATACCAAATTTTGGTAAATTTCTTTAGTTTAACAAGAAAAATCGACACAAGTAATTCATTAACAAATCTATAAACTTGAATTATTATTGATATAAATAAGCCTGGCAGCTCTGTTTTGTTAACCACACTAAGAAAATAAATATAAATTTTGAATTAATTCTTAAGAATGAAGGATATTTCCAGCTCCAAAATCTATTTATCTGGCAGAATGCCGTGTTGAAATGCCAAATTTTGGTTAATTTCTTCAGTCAAACAGGGTTTTGAAGAAACATTGACACTAGCAATTGATTAACAAATCAATAAACTTGAATAATTATTGATATAAATAAGCCTGGCAGCTCTGTTTTATTAACCACACTAAGAAAATAAATATAAATTTTGAATTAATTCTTAAGAATGGAGGATATATTCAGCTCCAAAATCTATTTATCTGGCAGATTGCCGTGTTGAAATGCCAAATTTTGGTAAATTTCTTCAGTCAAACAGGGTTTTGAAGAAACATTGACACTAGCAATTGATGAACAAATCAATAAACTTGAATAATTATTGATATAAATAAGCCTGACAGCTCTGTTTTATTAACCACACTAAGAAAATCGATATAAATTTTGAATTAATTCTTAAGAATGAAGAATAATTTCAGTTCCAAAATCCATTTATCTGGCAGATTGCCGTGTGAAATGCCAAATTTTGGTAAATTTCTTCAGTCAAACAGGGTTTTGAAGAAACATTGACACTAGCAATTGATTAACAAATCAATAAACTTGAATAATTATTGATATAAATAAGCCTGGCAGCTCTGTTTTGTTAACCACACTAAGAAAATAAATATAAATTTTGAATTAATTCTTAAGAATGAAGGATATTTCCAGCTCCAAAATCTATTTATCTGGCAGATTGCCGTGTTGAAATACCAAATTTTGGTAAATTTCTTTAGTTTAACAAGAAAAATCGACACAAGTAATTCATTAACAAATCTATAAACTTGAATTATTATTGATATAAATAAGCCTGGCAGCTCTGTTTTGTTAACCACACTAAGAAAATCGATATAAATTTTGAATTAATTCTTAAGATTGAAGGATATTTCCAGCTCCAAAATCTATTTATCTGGCAGAATGCCGTGTTGAAATGCCAAATTTTGGTAAATTTCTTCAGTCAAACAGGGTTTTGAAGAAACATTGACACTAGCAATTGATTAACAAATCAATAAACTTGAATAATTATTGATATAAATAAGCCTGACAGCTCTGTTTTATTAACCACACTAAGAAAATCGATATAAATTTTGAATTAATTCTTAAGAATGAAGAATAATTTCAGTTCCAAAATCCATTTATCTGGCAGATTGCCGTGTGAAATGCCAAATTTTGGTCAATTTCTTCAGTCAAACAGGGTTTTGAAGAAACATTGACACTAGCAATTGATTAACAAATTAATAAACTTGAATAATTATTGATATAAATAAGCCTGGCAGCTCTGTTTTGTTAACCACACTAAGAAAATAAATATAAATTTTGAATAAATTCTTAAGAATTATGAATATTTCCAGCTCCAAAATCCATTTATCTGGCAGATTGCCGTGTTGAAATGCCAAATTTTAGTCAATTTCTTCAGTCAAACAGGGTTTTGAAGAAACATTGACACTAGCAATTGATTAACAAATCAATAAACTTGAATAATTATTGATATAAATAAGCCTGCCAGCTCTGTTTTATTAACCACTCTAAGAATATAAATATAAATTTTGAATTAATTCTTAAGAATTATGAATATTTCCAGCTCCAAAATCCATTTATATGGCAGATTGCCGTGTTGAAATACCAAATTTTGGTAAATTTCTTTAGTTTAACAAGAAAAATCGACACAAGTAATTCATTAACAAATCTATAAACTTGAATTATTATTGATATAAATAAGCCTGGCAGCTCTGTTTTGTTAACCACACTAAGAAAATCGATATAAATTTTGAATTAATTCTTAAGAATGAAGAATAATTTCAGTTCCAAAATCCATTTATCTGGCAGATTGCCGTGTGAAATGCCAAATTTTGGTAAATTTCTTCAGTCAAACAGCGTTTTGAAGAAACATTGACCCTAGCAATTGATTAACAAATCAATAAACTTGAATAATTATTGATATAAATAAGCCTGGCAGCTCTGTTTTGTTAACCACACTAAGAAAATAAATATAAATTTTAAATTAATTCTTAAGAATGAAGAATATTTCCAGCTCCAAAATCCATTTATCTGGCAGATTGCCGTGTGAAATGCCAAATTTTGGTAAATTTCTTCAGTCAAACAGGGTTTTGAAGAAACATTGACACTAGCAATTGATTAACAACTCAATAAACTTGAATAATTATTGATATAAATAAGCCTGACAGCTCTGTTTTATTAACCACACTAAGAAAATCGATATAAATTTTGAATTAATTCTTAAGAATGAAGAATAATTTCAGTTCCAAAATCCATTTATCTGGCAGATTGCCGTGTGAAATGCCAAAATTTGGTCAATTTCTTCAGTCAAACAGGGTTTTGAAGAAACATTGACACTAGCAATTGATTGACAAATTAATAAACTTGAATAATTATTGATATAAATAAGCCTGGCAGCTCTGTTTTGTTAACCACACTAAGAAAATAAATATAAATTTTGAATAAATTCTTAAGAATTATGAATATTTCCAGCTCCAAAATCCATTTATCTGGCAGATTGCCGTGTTGAAATGCCAAATTTTAGTCAATTTCTTCAGTCAAACAGGGTTTTGAAGAAACATTGACACTAGCAATTGATTAACAAATCAATAAACTTGATAATTATTGATATAAATAAGCCTGCCAGCTCTGTTTTATTAACCACACTAAGAAAATAAATATAAATTTTGAATTAATTCTTAAGAATTATAAATATTTCCAGCCCCAAAATCCATTTATATGGCAGATTGCCGTGTTGAAATACCAAATTTTGGTAAATTTCTTTAGTTTAACAAGAAAAATCGACACAAGTAATTCATTAACAAATCTATAAACTTGAATTATTATTGATATAAATAAGCCTGGCAGCTCTGTTTTGTTAACCACACTAAGAAAATCGATATAAATTTTGAATTAATTCTTAAGAATGAAGGATATTTCCAGCTCCAAAATCTATTTATCTGGCAGAATGCCGTGTTGAAATGCCAAATTTTGGTTAATTTCTTCAGTCAAACAGGGTTTTGAAAAAACATTGACACTAGCAATTGATTAACAAATCAATAAACTTGAATAATTATTGATATAAATAAGCCTGGCAGCTCTGTTTTATTAACCACACTAAGAAAATAAATATAAATTTTGAATTAATTCTTAAGAATGGAGGATATATCCAGCTCCAAAATCTATTTATCTGGCAGATTGCCGTGTTGAAATGCCAAATTTTGGTAAATTTCTTCAGTCAAACAGGGTTTTGAAGAAACATTGAGACTAGCAATTGATGAACAAATCAATAAACTTGAATAATTATTGATATAAATAAGCCTGACAGCTCTGTTTTATTAACCACACTAAGAAAATCGATATAAATTTTGAATTAATTCTTAAGAATGAAGAATAATTTCAATTCCAAAATCCATTTATCTGGCAGATTGCCGTGTTGAAATGCCAAATTTTAGTCAATTTCTTCAGTCAAACAGGGTTTTGAAGAAACATTGACACTAGCAATTGATTAACAAATCAATAAACTTGATAATTATTGATATAAATAAGCCTGCCAGCTCTGTTTTATTAACCACACTAAGAAAATAAATATAAATTTTGAATTAATTCTTAAGAATTATAAATATTTCCAGCCCCAAAATCCATTTATATGGCAGATTGCCGTGTTGAAATACCAAATTTTGGTAAATTTCTTTAGTTTAACAAGAAAAATCGACACAAGTAATTCATTAACAAATCTATAAACTTGAATTATTATTGATATAAATAAGCCTGGCAGCTCTGTTTTGTTAACCACACTAAGAAAATCGATATAAATTTTGAATTAATTCTTAAGAATGAAGGATATTTCCAGCTCCAAAATCTATTTATCTGGCAGAATGCCGTGTTGAAATGCCAAATTTTGGTTAATTTCTTCAGTCAAACAGGGTTTTGAAAAAACATTGACACTAGCAATTGATTAACAAATCAATAAACTTGAATAATTATTGATATAAATAAGCCTGGCAGCTCTGTTTTATTAACCACACTAAGAAAATAAATATAAATTTTGAATTAATTCTTAAGAATGGAGGATATATCCAGCTCCAAAATCTATTTATCTGGCAGATTGCCGTGTTGAAATGCCAAATTTTGGTAAATTTCTTCAGTCAAACAGGGTTTTGAAGAAACATTGAGACTAGCAATTGATGAACAAATCAATAAACTTGAATAATTATTGATATAAATAAGCCTGACAGCTCTGTTTTATTAACCACACTAAGAAAATCGATATAAATTTTGAATTAATTCTTAAGAATGAAGAATAATTTCAATTCCAAAATCCATTTATCTGGCAGATTGCCGTGTGAAATGCCAAAATTTGGTCAATTTCTTCAGTCAAACAGGGTTTTGAAGAAACATTGACACTAGCAATTGATGAACAAATCAATAAACTTGAATAATTATTGATATAAATAAGCCTGGCAGCTCTGTTTTGTTAACCACACTAAGAAAATAAATATAAATTTTGAATTAATTCTTAAGAATGAAGGATATTTCCAGCTACAAAATCTATTTATCTGGCAGAATGCCGTGTTGAAATGCCAAATTTTGGTAAATTTCTTCAGTCAAACAGGGTTTTGAAGAAACATTGACACTAGCAATTGATTAACAAATCAATAAACTTGAATAATTATTGATATAAATAAGCCTGACAGCTCTGTTTTATTAACCACACTAAGAAAATCGATATAAATTTTGAATTAATTCTTAAGAATGAAGAATAATTTCAGTTCCAAAATCCATTTATCTGGCAGATTGCCGTGTGAAATGCCAAATTTTGGTCAATTTCTTCAGTCAAACAGGGTTTTGAAGAAACATTGACACTAGCAATTGATTAACAAATTAATAAACTTGAATAATTATTGATATAAATAAGCCTGGCAGCTCTGTTTTGTTAACCACACTAAGAAAATAAATATAAATTTTGAATAAATTCTTAAGAATTATGAATATTTCCAGCTCCAAAATCCATTTATCTGGCAGATTGCCGTGTTGAAATGCCAAATTTTAGTCAATTTCTTCAGTCAAACAGGGTTTTGAAGAAACATTGACACTAGCAATTGATTAACAAATCAATAAACTTGAATAATTATTGATATAAATAAGCCTGCCAGCTCTGTTTTATTAACCACTCTAAGAAAATAAATATAAATTTTGAATTAATTCTTAAGAATTATGAATATTTCCAGCTCCAAAATCCATTTATATGGCAGATTGCCGTGTTGAAATACCAAATTTTGGTAAATTTCTTTAGTTTAACAAGAAAAATCGACACAAGTAATTCATTAACAAATCTATAAACTTGAATTATTATTGATATAAATAAGCCTGGCAGCTCTGTTTTGTTAACCACACTAAGAAAATCGATATAAATTTTGAATTAATTCTTAAGAATGAAGAATAATTTCAGTTCCAAAATCCATTTATCTGGCAGATTGCCGTGTGAAATGCCAAATTTTGGTAAATTTCTTCAGTCAAACAGCGTTTTGAAGAAACATTGACACTAGCAATTGATTAACAAATCAATAAACTTGAATAATTATTGATATAAATAAGCCTGGCAGCTCTGTTTTGTTAACCACACTAAGAAAATAAATATAAATTTTGAATTAATTCTTAAGAATGAAGAATATTTCCAGCTCCAAAATCCATTTATCTGGCAGATTGCCGTGTGAAATGCCAAATTTTGGTAAATTTCTTCAGTCAAACAGGGTTTTGAAGAAACATTGACACTAGCAATTGATTAACAACTCAATAAACTTGAATAATTATTGATATAAATAAGCCTGACAGCTCTGTTTTATTAACCACACTAAGAAAATCGATATAAATTTTGAATTAATTCTTAAGAATGAAGAATAATTTCAGTTCCAAAATCCATTTATCTGGCAGATTGCCGTGTGAAATGCCAAAATTTGGTCAATTTCTTCAGTCAAACAGGGTTTTGAAGAAACATTGACACTAGCAATTGATTAACAAATTAATAAACTTGAATAATTATTGATATAAATAAGCCTGGCAGCTCTGTTTTGTTAACCACACTAAGAAAATAAATATAAATTTTGAATAAATTCTTAAGAATTATGAATATTTCCAGCTCCAAAATCCATTTATCTGGCAGATTGCCGTGTTGAAATGCCAAATTTTAGTCAATTTCTTCAGTCAAACAGGGTTTTGAAGAAACATTGACACTAGCAATTGATTAACAAATCAATAAACTTGATAATTATTGATATAAATAAGCCTGCCAGCTCTGTTTTATTAACCACACTAAGAAAATAAATATAAATTTTGAATTAATTCTTAAGAATTATGAATATTTCCAGCTCCAAAATCCATTTATATGGAAGATTGCCGTGTTGAAATACCAAATTTTGGTAAATTTCTTTAGTTTAACAAGAAAAATCGACACAAGTAATTCATTAACAAATCTATAAACTTGAATTATTATTGATATAAATAAGCCTGGCAGCTCTGTTTTGTTAACCACACTAAGAAAATCGATATAAATTTTGAATTAATTCTTAAGAATGAAGGATATTTCCAGCTCCAAAATCTATTTATCTGGCAGAATGCCGTGTTGAAATGCCAAATTTTGGTTAATTTCTTCAGTCAAACAGGGTTTTGAAAAAACATTGACACTAGCAATTGATTAACAAATCAATAAACTTGAATAATTATTGATATAAATAAGCCTGGCAGCTCTGTTTTATTAACCACACTAAGAAAATAAATATAAATTTTGAATTAATTCTTAAGAATGGAGGATATATCCAGCTCCAAAATCTATTTATCTGGCAGATTGCCGTGTTGAAATGCCAAATTTTGGTAAATTTCTTCAGTCAAACAGGGTTTTGAAGAAACATTGAGACTAGCAATTGATGAACAAATCAATAAACTTGAATAATTATTGATATAAATAAGCCTGACAGCTCTGTTTTATTAACCACACTAAGAAAATCGATATAAATTTTGAATTAATTCTTAAGAATGAAGAATAATTTCAGTTCCAAAATCCATTTATCTGGCAGATTGCCGTGTGAAATGCCAAATTTTGGTCAATTTCTTCAGTCAAACAGGGTTTTGAAGAAACATTGACACTAGCAATTGATTAACAAATTAATAAACTTGAATAATTATTGATATAAATAAGCCTGGCAGCTCTGTTTTGTTAACCACACTAAGAAAATAAATATAAATTTTGAATAAATTCTTAAGAATGAAGAATATTTCCAGCTCCAAAATCTATTTATCTGGCAGATTGCCGTGTTGAAATACCAAATTTTGGTAAATTTCTTTAGTTTAACAAGAAAAATCGACACAAGTAATTCATTAACAAATCTATAAACTTGAATTATTATTGATATAAATAAGCCTGGCAGCTCTGTTTTGTTAACCACACTAAGAAAATCGATATAAATTTTGAATTAATTCTTAAGAATGAAGGATATTTCCAGCTCCAAAATCTATTTATCTGGCAGAATGCCGTGTTGAAATGCCAAATTTTGGTAAATTTCTTCAGTCAAACAGGGTTTTGAGAGAAACATTGACACTAGCAATTGATTAACAAATCAATAAACTTGAATAATTATTGATATAAATAAGCCTGGCAGCTCTGTTTTGTTAACCACACTAAGAAAATAAATATCAATTTTGAATAAATTCTTAAGAATTATGAATATTTCCAGCTCCAAAATCCATTTATCTGGCAGATTGCCGTGTTGAAATGCCAAATTTTAGTCAATTTCTTCAGTCAAACAGGGTTTTGAAGAAACATTGACACTAGCAATTGATTAACAAATCACTAAACTTGAATAATTATTGATATAAATAAGCCTGCCAGCTCTGTTTTATTAACCACTCTAAGAAAATAAATATAAATTTTGAATTAATTCTTAAGAATTATGAATATTTCCAGCTCCAAAATCCATTTATATGGCAGATTGCCGTGTTGAAATACCAAATTTTGGTAAATTTCTTTAGTTTAACAAGAAAAATCGACACAAGTAATTCATTAACAAATCTATAAACTTGAATTATTATTGATATAAATAAGCCTGGCAGCTCTGTTTTGTTAACCACACTAAGAAAATCGATATAAATTTTGAATTAATTCTTAAGAATGAAGGATATTTCCAGCTCCAAAATCTATTTATCTGGCAGAATGCCGTGTTGAAATGCCAAATTTTGGTAAATTTCTTCAGTCAAACAGGGTTTTGAAGAAACATTGACACTAGCAATTGATTAACAAATCAATAAACTTGAATAATTATTGATATAAATAAGCCTGTAGCTCTGTTTTGTTAACCACACTAAGAAAATAAATATAAATTTTGAATTAATTCTTAAGAATGAAGGATATTTCCAGCTCCAAAATCTATTTATCTGGCAGATTGCCGTGTTGAAATGCCAAATTTTGGTAAATTTCTTCAGTCAAACAGGGTTTTGAAGAAACATTGACACTAGCAATTGATTAACAAAATCAATAAACTTGAATAGTTATTGATATAAATAAGCCTGGCAGCTCTGTTTTGTTAACCACACTTAGAAAATAAATATAAATTTTGAATAAATTCTTAAGAATGAAGGATATTTCCAGCTCCAAAATCTATTTATCTGGCAGATTGCCGTGTTGAAATGCCAAATTTTGGTAAATTTCTTCAGTCAAACAGGGTTTTGAAGAAACATTGACACTAGCAATTGATTAACAAATCAATAAACTTGAATAATTATTGATATAAATAAGCCTGACAGCTCTGTTTTATTAACCACACTAAGAAAATCGATATAAATTTTGAATTAATTCTTAAGAATGAAGAATAATTTCAGTTCCAAAATCCATTTATCTGGCAGATTGCCGTGTGAAATGCCAAATTTTGGTCAATTTCTTCAGTCAAACAGGGTTTTGAAGAAACATTGACACTAGCAATTGATTAACAAATTAATAAACTTGAATAATTATTGATATAAATAAGCCTGGCAGCTCTGTTTTGTTAACCACACTAAGAAAATAAATATAAATTTTGAATAAATTCTTAAGAATGAAGAATATTTCCAGCTCCAAAATCTATTTATCTGGCAGATTGCCGTGTTGAAATACCAAATTTTGGTAAATTTCTTTAGTTTAACAAGAAAAATCGACACAAGTAATTCATTAACAAATCTATAAACTTGAATTATTATTGATATAAATAAGCCTGGCAGCTCTGTTTTGTTAACCACACTAAGAAAATCGATATAAATTTTGAATTAATTCTTAAGAATGAAGGATATTTCCAGCTCCAAAATCTATTTATCTGGCAGAATGCCGTGTTGAAATGCCAAATTTTGGTAAATTTCTTCAGTCAAACAGGGTTTTGAGAGAAACATTGACACTAGCAATTGATTAACAAATCAATAAACTTGAATAATTATTGATATAAATAAGCCTGGCAGCTCTGTTTTGTTAACCACACTAAGAAAATAAATATCAATTTTGAATAAATTCTTAAGAATTATGAATATTTCCAGCTCCAAAATCCATTTATCTGGCAGATTGCCGTGTTGAAATGCCAAATTTTAGTCAATTTCTTCAGTCAAACAGGGTTTTGAAGAAACATTGACACTAGCAATTGATTAACAAATCACTAAACTTGAATAATTATTGATATAAATAAGCCTGCCAGCTCTGTTTTATTAACCACTCTAAGAAAATAAATATAAATTTTGAATTAATTCTTAAGAATTATGAATATTTCCAGCTCCAAAATCCATTTATATGGCAGATTGCCGTGTTGAAATACCAAATTTTGGTAAATTTCTTTAGTTTAACAAGAAAAATCGACACAAGTAATTCATTAACAAATCTATAAACTTGAATTATTATTGATATAAATAAGCCTGGCAGCTCTGTTTTGTTAACCACACTAAGAAAATCGATATAAATTTTGAATTAATTCTTAAGAATGAAGGATATTTCCAGCTCCAAAATCTATTTATCTGGCAGAATGCCGTGTTGAAATGCCAAATTTTGGTAAATTTCTTCAGTCAAACAGGGTTTTGAGAGAAACATTGACACTAGCAATTGATTAACAAATCAATAAACTTGAATAATTATTGATATAAATAAGCCTGGCAGCTCTGTTTTGTTAACCACACTAAGAAAATAAATATCAATTTTGAATAAATTCTTAAGAATTATGAATATTTCCAGCTCCAAAATCCATTTATCTGGCAGATTGCCGTGTTGAAATGCCAAATTTTAGTCAATTTCTTCAGTCAAACAGGGTTTTGAAGAAACATTGACACTAGCAATTGATTAACAAATCACTAAACTTGAATAATTATTGATATAAATAAGCCTGCCAGCTCTGTTTTATTAACCACTCTAAGAAAATAAATATAAATTTTGAATTAATTCTTAAGAATTATGAATATTTCCAGCTCCAAAATCCATTTATATGGCAGATTGCCGTGTTGAAATACCAAATTTTGGTAAATTTCTTTAGTTTAACAAGAAAAATCGACACAAGTAATTCATTAACAAATCTATAAACTTGAATTATTATTGATATAAATAAGCCTGGCAGCTCTGTTTTGTTAACCACACTAAGAAAATCGATATAAATTTTGAATTAATTCTTAAGAATGAAGGATATTTCCAGCTCCAAAATCTATTTATCTGGCAGAATGCCGTGTTGAAATGCCAAATTTTGGTAAATTTCTTCAGTCAAACAGGGTTTTGAAGAAACATTGACACTAGCAATTGATTAACAAATCAATAAACTTGAATAATTATTGATATAAATAAGCCTGTAGCTCTGTTTTGTTAACCACACTAAGAAAATAAATATAAATTTTGAATTAATTCTTAAGAATGAAGGATATTTCCAGCTCCAAAATCTATTTATCTGGCAGATTGCCGTGTTGAAATGCCAAATTTTGGTAAATTTCTTCAGTCAAACAGGGTTTTGAAGAAACATTGACACTAGCAATTGATTAACAAAATCAATAAACTTGAATAGTTATTGATATAAATAAGCCTGGCAGCTCTGTTTTGTTAACCACACTTAGAAAATAAATATAAATTTTGAATAAATTCTTAAGAATGAAGGATATTTCCAGCTCCAAAATCTATTTATCTGGCAGATTGCCGTGTTGAAATGCCAAATTTTGGTAAATTTCTTCAGTCAAACAGGGTTTTGAAGAAACATTGACACTAGCAATTGATTAACAAATCAATAAACTTGAATAATTATTGATATAAATAAGCCTGACAGCTCTGTTTTATTAACCACACTAAGAAAATCGATATAAATTTTGAATTAATTCTTAAGAATGAAGAATAATTTCAGTTCCAAAATCCATTTATCTGGCAGATTGCCGTGTGAAATGCCAAATTTTGGTCAATTTCTTCAGTCAAACAGGGTTTTGAAGAAACATTGACACTAGCAATTGATTAACAAATTAATAAACTTGAATAATTATTGATATAAATAAGCCTGGCAGCTCTGTTTTGTTAACCACACTAAGAAAATAAATATAAATTTTGAATAAATTCTTAAGAATTATGAATATTTCCAGCTCCAAAATCCATTTATCTGGCAGATTGCCGTGTTGCAATACCAAATTTTAGTCAATTTCTTCAGTCAAACAGGGTTTTGAAGAAACATTGACACTAGCAATTGATTAACAAATTAATAAACTTGAATAATTATTGATATAAATAAGCCTGTAGCTCTGTTTTGTTAACCACACTAAGAAAATAAATATAAATTTTGAATTAATTCTTAAGAATGAAGAATAATTTCAGTTCCAAAATCCATTTATCTGGCAGATTGACGTGTGAAATGCCAAATTTTGGTAAATTTCTTCAGTCAAACAGGGTTTTGAAGAAACATTGACACTAGCAATTGATTAACAAATCAATAAACTTGAATAATTATTGATATAAATAAGCCTGACAGCTCTGTTTTATTAACCACACTAAGAAAATCGATATAAATTTTGAATTAATTCTTAAGAATGAAGAATAATTTCAGTTCTAAAATCCATTTATCTGGCAGATTGCCGTGTGAAATGCCAAATTTTGGTAAATTTCTTCAGTCAAACAGGGTTTTGAAGAAACATTGACACTAGCAATTGATTAACAAATCAATAAACTTGAATAATTATTGATATAAATAAGCCTGGCAGCTCTGTTTTGTTAACCACACTAAGAAAATAAATATAAATTTTGAATTAATTCTTAAGAATGAAGGATATTTCCAGCTCCAAAATCTATTTATCTGGCAGATTGCCGTGTTGAAATACCAAATTTTGGTAAATTTCTTTAGTTTAACAAGAAAAATCGACACAAGTAATTCATTAACAAATCTATAAACTTGAATTATTATTGATATAAATAAGCATGGCAGCTCTGTTTTGTTAACCACACTAAGAAAATCGATACAAATTTTGAATTAATTCTTAAGAATGAAGGATATTTCCAGCTCCAAAATCTATTTATCTGGCAGAATGCCGTGTTGAAATGCCAAATTTTGGTAAATTTCTTCAGTCAAACAGGGTTTTGAAGAAACATTGACACTAGCAATTGATTAACAAATCAATAAACTTGAATAATTATTGATATAAATAAGCCTGACAGCTCTGTTTTATTAACCACACTAAGAAAATCGATATAAATTTTGAATTAATTCTTAAGAATGAAGAATAATTTCAGTTCCAAAATCCATTTATCTGGCAGATTGCCGTGTGAAATGCCAAATTTTGGTCAATTTCTTCAGTCAAACAGGGTTTTGAAGAAACATTGACACTAGCAATTGATTAACAAATTAATAAACTTGAATAATTATTGATATAAATAAGCCTGGCAGCTCTGTTTTGTTAACCACACTAAGAAAATAAATTTAAATTTTGAATAAATTCTTAAGAATTATGAATATTTCCAGCTCCAAAATCCATTTATCTGGCAGATTGCCGTGTTGAAATGCCAAATTTTAGTCAATTTCTTCAGTCAAACAGGGTTTTGAAGAAACATTGACACTAGCAATTGATTAACAAATCAATAAACTTGAATAATTATTGATATAAATAAGCCTGCCAGCTCTGTTTTATTAACCACTCTAAGAAAATAAATATAAATTTTGAATTAATTCTTAAGAATTATGAATATTTCCAGCTCCAAAATCCATTTATATGGCAGATTGCCGTGTTGAAATACCAAATTTTGGTAAATTTCTTTAGTTTAACAAGAAAAATCGACACAAGTAATTCATTAACAAATCTATAAACTTGAATTATTATTGATATAAATAAGCCTGGCAGCTCTGTTTTGTTAACCACACTAAGAAAATCGATATAAATTTTGAATTAATTCTTAAGAATGAAGGATATTTCCAGCTCCAAAATCTATTTATCTGGCAGAATGCCGTGTTGAAATGCCAAATTTTGGTAAATTTCTTCAGTCAAACAGGGTTTTGAAGAAACATTGACACTAGCAATTGATTAACAAATCAATAAACTTGAATAATTATTGATATAAATAAGCCTGGCAGCTCTGTTTTGTTAACCACACTAAGAAAATAAATATAAATTTTGAATTAATTCTTAAGAATGGAGGATATATCCAGTTCCAAAATCCATTTATCTGGCAGATTGACGTGTGAAATGCCAAATTTTGGTAAATTTCTTCAGTCAAACAGGGTTTTGAAGAAACATTGACACTAGCAATTGATTAACAAATCAATAAACTAGAATAATTATTGATATAAATAAGCCTGACAGCTCTGTTTTATTAACCACACTAAGAAAATCGATATAAATTTTGAATTAATTCTTAAGAATGAAGAATAATTTCAGTTCCAAAATCCATTTATCTGGCAGATTGCCGTGTGAAATGCCAAATTTTGGTCAATTTCTTCAGTCAAACAGGGTTTTGAAGAAACATTGACACTAGCAATTGATTAACAAATTAATAAACTTAAATAATTATTGATATAAATAAGCCTGGCAGCTCTGTTTTGTTAACCACACTAAGAAAATAAATATAAATTTTGAATAAATTCTTAAGAATTATGAATATTTCCAGCTCCAAAATCCATTTATCTGGCAGATTGCCGTGTTGAAATGCCAAATTTTAGTCAATTTCTTCAGTCAAACAGGGTTTTGAAGAAACATTGACACTAGCAATTGATTAACAAATCAATAAACTTGAATAATTATTGATATAAATAAGCCTGCCAGCTCTGTTCTATTAACCACACTAAGAAAATAAATATAAATTTTGAATTAATTCTTAAGAATTATGAATATTTCCAGCTCCAAAATCCATTTATATGGCAGATTGCCGTGTTGAAATACCAAATTTTGGTAAATTTCTTTAGTTTAACAGGGTTTTGAAGAAACATTGACACTAGCAATTGATGAACAAATCAATAAACTTGAATAATTATTGATATAAATAAGCCTGACAGCTCTGTTTTATTAACCACACTAAGAAAATCGATATAAATTTTGAATTAATTCTTAAGAATGAAGAATAATTTCAGTTCCAAAATCCATTTATCTGGCAGATTGCCGTGTGAAATGCCAAATTTTGGTAAATTTCTTCAGTCAAACAGGGTTTTGAAGAAACATTGACACTAGCAATTGATTAACAAATCAATAAACTTAAATAATTATTGATATAAATAAGCCTGGCAGCTCTGTTTTGTTAACCACACTAAGAAAATAAATATAAATTTTGAATAAATTCTTAAGAATTATGAATATTTCCAGCTCCAAAATCCATTTATCTGGCAGATTGCCGTGTTGAAATGCCAAATTTTAGTCAATTTCTTCAGTCAAACAGGGTTTTGAAGAAACATTGACACTAGCAATTGATTAACAAATCAATAAACTTGAATAATTATTGATATAAATAAGCCTGCCAGCTCTGTTTTATTAACCACACTAAGAAAATAAATATAAATTTTGAATTAATTCTTAAGAATTATGAATATTTCCAGCTCCAAAATCCATTTATATGGCAGATTGCCGTGTTGAAATACCAAATTTTGGTAAATTTCTTTAGTTTAACAGGGTTTTGAAGAAACATTGACACTAGCAATTGATTAACAAATCACTAAACTTGAATAATTATTGATATAAATAAGCCTGGCAGCTCTGTTTTGTTAACCACACTAAGAAAATAAATATCAATTTTGAATAAATTCTTAAGAATTATGAATATTTCCAGCTCCAAAATCCATTTATCTGGCAGATTGCCGTGTTGAAATGCCAAATTTTAGTCAATTTCTTCAGTCAAACAGGGTTTTGAAGAAACATTGACACTAGCAATTGATTAACAAATCACTAAACTTGAATAATTATTGATATAAATAAGCCTGCCAGCTCTGTTTTATTAACCACTCTAAGAAAATAAATATAAATTTTGAATTAATTCTTAAGAATTATGAATATTTCCAGCTCCAAAATCCATTTATATGGCAGATTGCCGTGTTGAAATACCAAATTTTGGTAAATTTCTTTAGTTTAACAAGAAAAATCGACACAAGTAATTCATTAACAAATCTATAAACTTGAATTATTATTGATATAAATAAGCCTGGCAGCTCTGTTTTGTTAACCACACTAAGAAAATCGATATAAATTTTGAATTAATTCTTAAGAATGAAGGATATTTCCAGCTCCAAAATCCATTTATCTGGCAGATTGCCGTGTGAAATGCCAAATTTTGGTCAATTTCTTCAGTCAAACAGGGTTTTGAAGAAACATTGACACTAGCAATTGATTAACAAATTAATAAACTTGAATAATTATTGATATAAATAAGCCTGGCAGCTCTGTTTTGTTAACCACACTAAGAAAATAAATATAAATTTTGAATAAATTCTTAAGAATTATGAATATTTCCAGCTCCAAAATCCATTTATCTGGCAGATTGCCGTGTTGCAATACCAAATTTTAGTCAATTTCTTCAGTCAAACAGGGTTTTGAAGAAACATTGACACTAGCAATTGATTAACAAATCAATAAACTTGAATAATTATTGATATAAATAAGCCTGCCAGCTCTGTTTTATTAACCACACTAAGAAAATAAATATAAATTTTGAATTAATTCTTAAGAATTATGAATATTTAAAGCTCCAAAATCCATTTATATGGCAGATTGCCGTGTTGAAATACCAAATTTTGGTAAATTTCTTTAGTTTAACAAGAAAAATCGACACAAGTAATTCATTAACAAATCTATAAACTTGAATTATTATTGATATAAATAAGCCTGGCAGCTCTGTTTTGTTAACCACACTAAGAAAATCGATATAAATTTTGAATTAATTCTTAAGAATGAAGGATATTTCCAGCTCCAAAATCTATTTATCTGGCAGAATGCCGTGTTGAAATGCCAAATTTTGGTAAATTTCTTCAGTCAAACAGGGTTTTGAAGAAACATTGACACTAGCAATTGATTAACAAATCAATAAACTTGAATAATTATTGATATAAATAAGCCTGTAGCTCTGTTTTGTTAACCACACTAAGAAAATAAATATAAATTTTGAATTAATTCTTAAGAATGAAGGATATTTCCAGCTCCAAAATCTATTTATCTGGCAGATTGCCGTGTTGAAATGCCAAATTTTGGTAAATTTCTTCAGTCAAACAGGGTTTTGAAGAAACATTGACACTAGCAATTGATTAACAAAATCAATAAACTTGAATAGTTATTGATATAAATAAGCCTGGCAGCTCTGTTTTGTTAACCACACTTAGAAAATAAATATAAATTTTGAATTAATTCTTAAGAATGAAGGATATTTCCAGCTCCAAAATCTATTTATCTGGCAGATTGCCGTGTTGAAATGCCAAATTTTGGTAAATTTCTTCAGTCAAACAGGGTTTTGAAGAAACATTGACACTAGCAATTGATTAACAAATCAATAAACTTGAATAATTATTGATATAAATAAGCCTGACAGCTCTGTTTTATTAACCACACTAAGAAAATCGATATAAATTTTGAATTAATTCTTAAGAATGAAGAATAATTTCAGTTCCAAAATCCATTTATCTGGCAGATTGCCGTGTGAAATGCCAAATTTTGGTCAATTTCTTCAGTCAAACAGGGTTTTGAAGAAACATTGACACTAGCAATTGATTAACAAATTAATAAACTTGAATAATTATTGATATAAATAAGCCTGGCAGCTCTGTTTTGTTAACCACACTAAGAAAATAAATATAAATTTTGAATAAATTCTTAAGAATTATGAATATTTCCAGCTCCAAAATCCATTTATCTGGCAGATTGCCGTGTTGCAATACCAAATTTTAGTCAATTTCTTCAGTCAAACAGGGTTTTGAAGAAACATTGACACTAGCAATTGATTAACAAATCAATAAACTTGAATAATTATTGATATAAATAAGCCTGCCAGCTCTGTTTTATTAACCACACTAAGAAAATAAATATAAATTTTGAATTAATTCTTAAGAATTATGAATATTTAAAGCTCCAAAATCCATTTATATGGCAGATTGCCGTGTTGAAATACCAAATTTTGGTAAATTTCTTTAGTTTAACAAGAAAAATCGACACAAGTAATTCATTAACAAATCTATAAACTTGAATTATTATTGATATAAATAAGCCTGGCAGCTCTGTTTTGTTAACCACACTAAGAAAATCGATATAAATTTTGAATTAATTCTTAAGAATGAAGGATATTTCCAGCTCCAAAATCTATTTATCTGGCAGAATGCCGTGTTGAAATGCCAATTTTGGTAAATTTCTTCAGTCAAACAGGGTTTTGAAGAAACATTGACACTAGCAATTGATTAACAAATCAATAAACTTGAATAATTATTGATATAAATAAGCCTGGCAGCTCTGTTTTATTAACCACACTAAGAAAATAAATATAAATTTTGAATTAATTCTTAAGAATGAAGAATAATTTCAGTTCCAAAATCCATTTATCTGGCAGATTGACGTGTGAAATGCCAAATTTTGGTAAATTTCTTCAGTCAAACAGGGTTTTGAAGAAACATTGACACTAGCAATTGATTAACAAATCAATAAACTTGAATAATTATTGATATAAATAAGCCTGACAGCTCTGTTTTATTAACCACACTAAGAAAATCGATATAAATTTTGAATTAATTCTTAAGAATGAAGAATAATTTCAGTTCTAAAATCCATTTATCTGGCAGATTGCCGTGTGAAATGCCAAATTTTGGTAAATTTCTTCAGTCAAACAGGGTTTTGAAGAAACATTGACACTAGCAATTGATTAACAAATCAATAAACTTGAATAATTATTGATATAAATAAGCCTGGCAGCTCTGTTTTGTTAACCACACTAAGAAAATAAATATAAATTTTGAATTAATTCTTAAGAATGAAGTATATTTCCAGCTCCAAAATCTATTTATCTGGCAGATTGCCGTGTTGAAATACCAAATTTTGGTAAATTTCTTTAGTTTAACAAGAAAAATCGACACAAGTAATTCATTAACAAATCTATAAACTTGAATTATTATTGATATAAATAAGCATGGCAGCTCTGTTTTGTTAACCACACTAAGAAAATCGATACAAATTTTGAATTAATTCTTAAGAATGAAGGATATTTCCAGCTCCAAAATCTATTTATCTGGCAGAATGCCGTGTTGAAATGCCAAATTTTGGTAAATTTCTTCAGTCAAACAGGGTTTTGAAGAAACATTGACACTAGCAATTGATTAACAAATCAATAAACTTGAATAATTATTGATATAAATAAGCCTGACAGCTCTGTTTTATTAACCACACTAAGAAAATCGATATAAATTTTGAATTAATTCTTAAGAATGAAGAATAATTTCAGTTCCAAAATCCATTTATCTGGCAGATTGCCGTGTGAAATGCCAAATTTTGGTCAATTTCTTCAGTCAAACAGGGTTTTGAAGAAACATTGACACTAGCAATTGATTAACAAATTAATAAACTTGAATAATTATTGATATAAATAAGCCTGGCAGCTCTGTTTTGTTAACCACACTAAGAAAATAAATTTAAATTTTGAATAAATTCTTAAGAATTATGAATATTTCCAGCTCCAAAATCCATTTATCTGGCAGATTGCCGTGTTGAAATGCCAAATTTTAGTCAATTTCTTCAGTCAAACAGGGTTTTGAAGAAACATTGACACTAGCAATTGATTAACAAATCAATAAACTTGAATAATTATTGATATAAATAAGCCTGCCAGCTCTGTTTTATTAACCACTCTAAGAAAATAAATATAAATTTTGAATTAATTCTTAAGAATTATGAATATTTCCAGCTCCAAAATCCATTTATATGGCAGATTGCCGTGTTGAAATACCGAATTTTGGTAAATTTCTTTAGTTTAACAAGAAAAATCGACACAAGTAATTCATTAACAAATCTATAAACTTGAATTATTATTGATATAAATAAGCCTGGCAGCTCTGTTTTGTTAACCACACTAAGAAAATCGATATAAATTTTGAATTAATTCTTAAGAATGAAGGATATTTCCAGCTCCAAAATCTATTTATCTGGCAGAATGCCGTGTTGAAATGCCAAATTTTGGTAAATTTCTTCAGTCAAACAGGGTTTTGAAGAAACATTGACACTAGCAATTGATTAACAAATCAATAAACTTGAATAATTATTGATATAAATAAGCCTGGCAGCTCTGTTTTGTTAACCACACTAAGAAAATAAATATAAATTTTGAATTAATTCTTAAGAATGAAGGATATTTCCAGCTCCAAAATCTATTTATCTGGCAGATTGCCGTGTTGAAATACCAAATTTTGGTAAATTTCTTTAGTTTAACAAGAAAAATCGACACAAGTAATTCATTTACAAATCTATAAACTTGAATTATTATTGATATAAATAAGCCTGGCAGCTCTGTTTTATTAACCACACTAAGAAAATAAATATAAATTTTGAATTAATTCTTAAGAATGGAGGATATATCCAGTTCCAAAATCCATTTATCTGGCAGATTGACGTGTGAAATGCCAAATTTTGGTAAATTTCTTCAGTCAAACAGGGTTTTGAAGAAACATTGACACTAGCAATTGATTAACAAATCAATAAACTAGAATAATTATTGATATAAATAAGCCTGACAGCTCTGTTTTATTAACCACACTAAGAAAATCGATATAAATTTTGAATTAATTCTTAAGAATGAAGAATAATTTCAGTTCCAAAATCCATTTATCTGGCAGATTGCCGTGTGAAATGCCAAATTTTAGTCAATTTCTTCAGTCAAACAGGGTTTTGAAGAAACATTGACACTAGCAATTGATGAACAAATCAATAAACTTGAATAATTATTGATATAAATAAGCCTGCCAGCTCTGTTTTATTAACCACACTAAGAAAATAAATATAAATTTTGAATTAATTCTTAAGAATTATGAATATTTCCAGCTCCAAAATCCATTTATATGGCAGATTGCCGTGTTGAAATACCAAATTTTGGTAAATTTCTTTAGTTTAACAGGGTTTTGAAGAAACATTGACACTAGCAATTGATGAACAAATCAATAAACTTGAATAATTATTGATATAAATAAGCCTGACAGCTCTGTTTTATTAACCACACTAAGAAAATCGATATAAATTTTGAATTAATTCTTAAGAATGAAGAATAATTTCAGTTCCAAAATCCATTTATCTGGCAGATTGCCGTGTGAAATGCCAAATTTTGGTAAATTTCTTCAGTCAAACAGGGTTTTGAAGAAACATTGACACTAGCAATTGATTAACAAATCAATAAACTTAAATAATTATTGATATAAATAAGCCTGGCAGCTCTGTTTTGTTAACCACACTAAGAAAATAAATATAAATTTTGAATAAATTCTTAAGAATTATGAATATTTCCAGCTCCAAAATCCATTTATCTGGCAGATTGCCGTGTTGAAATGCCAAATTTTAGTCAATTTCTTCAGTCAAACAGGGTTTTGAAGAAACATTGACACTAGCAATTGATTAACAAATCAATAAACTTGAATAATTATTGATATAAATAAGCCTGCCAGCTCTGTTTTATTAACCACACTAAGAAAATAAATATAAATTTTGAATTAATTCTTAAGAATTATGAATATTTCCAGCTCCAAAATCCATTTATATGGCAGATTGCCGTGTTGAAATACCAAATTTTGGTAAATTTCTTTAGTTTAACAGGGTTTTGAAGAAACATTGACACTAGCAATTGATTAACAAATCACTAAACTTGAATAATTATTGATATAAATAAGCCTGGCAGCTCTGTTTTGTTAACCACACTAAGAAAATAAATATCAATTTTGAATAAATTCTTAAGAATTATGAATATTTCCAGCTCCAAAATCCATTTATCTGGCAGATTGCCGTGTTGAAATGCCAAATTTTAGTCAATTTCTTCAGTCAAACAGGGTTTTGAAGAAACATTGACACTAGCAATTGATTAACAAATCACTAAACTTGAATAATTATTGATATAAATAAGCCTGCCAGCTCTGTTTTATTAACCACTCTAAGAAAATAAATATAAATTTTGAATTAATTCTTAAGAATTATGAATATTTCCAGCTCCAAAATCCATTTATATGGCAGATTGCCGTGTTGAAATACCAAATTTTGGTAAATTTCTTTAGTTTAACAAGAAAAATCGACACAAGTAATTCATTAACAAATCTATAAACTTGAATTATTATTGATATAAATAAGCCTGGCAGCTCTGTTTTGTTAACCACACTAAGAAAATCGATATAAATTTTGAATTAATTCTTAAGAATGAAGGATATTTCCAGCTCCAAAATCTATTTATCTGGCAGAATGCCGTGTTGAAATGCCAAATTTTGGTAAATTTCTTCAGTCAAACAGGGTTTTGAAGAAACATTGACACTAGCAATTGATTAACAAATCAATAAACTTGAATAATTATTGATATAAATAAGCCTGACAGCTCTGTTTTATTAACCACACTAAGAAAATCGATATAAATTTTGAATTAATTCTTAAGAATGAAGAATAATTTCAGTTCCAAAATCCATTTATCTGGCAGATTGCCGTGTGAAATGCCAAATTTTGGTCAATTTCTTCAGTCAAACAGGGTTTTGAAGAAACATTGACACTAGCAATTGATTAACAAATTAATAAACTTGAATAATTATTGATATAAATAAGCCTGGCAGCTCTGTTTTGTTAACCACACTAAGAAAATAAATATAAATTTTGAATAAATTCTTAAGAATTATGAATATTTCCAGCTCCAAAATCCATTTATCTGGCAGATTGCCGTGTTGCAATACCAAATTTTAGTCAATTTCTTCAGTCAAACAGGGTTTTGAAGAAACATTGACACTAGCAATTGATTAACAAATCAATAAACTTGAATAATTATTGATATAAATAAGCCTGCCAGCTCTGTTTTATTAACCACACTAAGAAAATAAATATAAATTTTGAATTAATTCTTAAGAATTATGAATATTTAAAGCTCCAAAATCCATTTATATGGCAGATTGCCGTGTTGAAATACCAAATTTTGGTAAATTTCTTTAGTTTAACAAGAAAAATCGACACAAGTAATTCATTAACAAATCTATAAACTTGAATTATTATTGATATAAATAAGCCTGGCAGCTCTGTTTTGTTAACCACACTAAGAAAATCGATATAAATTTTGAATTAATTCTTAAGAATGAAGGATATTTCCAGCTCCAAAATCTATTTATCTGGCAGAATGCCGTGTTGAAATGCCAAATTTTGGTAAATTTCTTCAGTCAAACAGGGTTTTGAAGAAACATTGACACTAGCAATTGATTAACAAATCAATAAACTTGAATAATTATTGATATAAATAAGCCTGGCAGCTCTGTTTTATTAACCACACTAAGAAAATAAATATAAATTTTGAATTAATTCTTAAGAATGAAGAATAATTTCAGTTCCAAAATCCATTTATCTGGCAGATTGACGTGTGAAATGCCAAATTTTGGTAAATTTCTTCAGTCAAACAGGGTTTTGAAGAAACATTGACACTAGCAATTGATTAACAAATCAATAAACTTGAATAATTATTGATATAAATAAGCCTGACAGCTCTGTTTTATTAACCACACTAAGAAAATCGATATAAATTTTGAATTAATTCTTAAGAATGAAGAATAATTTCAGTTCTAAAATCCATTTATCTGGCAGATTGCCGTGTGAAATGCCAAATTTTGGTAAATTTCTTCAGTCAAACAGGGTTTTGAAGAAACATTGACACTAGCAATTGATTAACAAATCAATAAACTTGAATAATTATTGATATAAATAAGCCTGGCAGCTCTGTTTTGTTAACCACACTAAGAAAATAAATATAAATTTTGAATTAATTCTTAAGAATGAAGTATATTTCCAGCTCCAAAATCTATTTATCTGGCAGATTGCCGTGTTGAAATACCAAATTTTGGTAAATTTCTTTAGTTTAACAAGAAAAATCGACACAAGTAATTCATTAACAAATCTATAAACTTGAATTATTATTGATATAAATAAGCATGGCAGCTCTGTTTTGTTAACCACACTAAGAAAATCGATACAAATTTTGAATTAATTCTTAAGAATGAAGGATATTTCCAGCTCCAAAATCCATTTATCTGGCAGATTGCCGTGTTGAAATGCCAAATTTTAGTCAATTTCTTCAGTCAAACAGGGTTTTGAAGAAACATTGACACTAGCAATTGATTAACAAATCAATAAACTTGAATAATTATTGATATAAATAAGCCTGCCAGCTCTGTTTTATTAACCACTCTAAGAAAATAAATATAAATTTTGAATTAATTCTTAAGAATTATGAATATTTCCAGCTCCAAAATCCATTTATATGGCAGATTGCCGTGTTGAAATACCAAATTTTGGTAAATTTCTTTAGTTTAACAAGAAAAATCGACACAAGTAATTCATTAACAAATCTATAAACTTGAATTATTATTGATATAAATAAGCCTGGCAGCTCTGTTTTGTTAACCACACTAAGAAAATCGATATAAATTTTGAATTAATTCTTAAGAATGAAGGATATTTCCAGCTCCAAAATCTATTTATCTGGCAGAATGCCGTGTTGAAATGCCAAATTTTGGTAAATTTCTTCAGTCAAACAGGGTTTTGAAGAAACATTGACACTAGCAATTGATTAACAAATCAATAAACTTGAATAATTATTGATATAAATAAGCCTGGCAGCTCTGTTTTGTTAACCACACTAAGAAAATAAATATAAATTTTGAATTAATTCTTAAGAATGAAGGATATTTCCAGCTCCAAAATCTATTTATCTGGCAGATTGCCGTGTTGAAATACCAAATTTTGGTAAATTTCTTTAGTTTAACAAGAAAAATCGACACAAGTAATTCATTTACAAATCTATAAACTTGAATTATTATTGATATAAATAAGCCTGGCAGCTCTGTTTTATTAACCACACTAAGAAAATAAATATAAATTTTGAATTAATTCTTAAGAATGGAGGATATATCCAGTTCCAAAATCCATTTATCTGGCAGATTGACGTGTGAAATGCCAAATTTTGGTAAATTTCTTCAGTCAAACAGGGTTTTGAAGAAACATTGACACTAGCAATTGATTAACAAATCAATAAACTAGAATAATTATTGATATAAATAAGCCTGACAGCTCTGTTTTATTAACCACACTAAGAAAATCGATATAAATTTTGAATTAATTCTTAAGAATGAAGAATAATTTCAGTTCCAAAATCCATTTATCTGGCAGATTGCCGTGTGAAATGCCAAATTTTGGTCAATTTCTTCAGTCAAACAGGGTTTTGAAGAAACATTGACACTAGCAATTGATTAACAAATTAATAAACTTAAATAATTATTGATATAAATAAGCCTGGCAGCTCTGTTTTGTTAACCACACTAAGAAAATAAATATAAATTTTGAATAAATTCTTAAGAATTATGAATATTTCCAGCTCCAAAATCCATTTATCTGGCAGATTGCCGTGTTGAAATGCCAAATTTTAGTCAATTTCTTCAGTCAAACAGGGTTTTGAAGAAACATTGACACTAGCAATTGATGAACAAATCAATAAACTTGAATAATTATTGATATAAATAAGCCTGCCAGCTCTGTTTTATTAACCACACTAAGAAAATAAATATAAATTTTGAATTAATTCTTAAGAATTATGAATATTTCCAGCTCCAAAATCCATTTATATGGCAGATTGCCGTGTTGAAATACCAAATTTTGGTAAATTTCTTTAGTTTAACAGGGTTTTGAAGAAACATTGACACTAGCAATTGATGAACAAATCAATAAACTTGAATAATTATTGATATAAATAAGCCTGACAGCTCTGTTTTATTAACCACACTAAGAAAATCGATATAAATTTTGAATTAATTCTTAAGAATGAAGAATAATTTCAGTTCCAAAATCCATTTATCTGGCAGATTGCCGTGTGAAATGCCAAATTTTGGTAAATTTCTTCAGTCAAACAGGGTTTTGAAGAAACATTGACACTAGCAATTGATTAACAAATCAATAAACTTAAATAATTATTGATATAAATAAGCCTGGCAGCTCTGTTTTGTTAACCACACTAAGAAAATAAATATAAATTTTGAATAAATTCTTAAGAATTATGAATATTTCCAGCTCCAAAATCCATTTATCTGGCAGATTGCCGTGTTGAAATGCCAAATTTTAGTCAATTTCTTCAGTCAAACAGGGTTTTGAAGAAACATTGACACTAGCAATTGATTAACAAATCAATAAACTTGAATAATTATTGATATAAATAAGCCTGCCAGCTCTGTTTTATTAACCACACTAAGAAAATAAATATAAATTTTGAATTAATTCTTAAGAATTATGAATATTTCCAGCTCCAAAATCCATTTATATGGCAGATTGCCGTGTTGAAATACCAAATTTTGGTAAATTTCTTTAGTTTAACAGGGTTTTGAAGAAACATTGACACTAGCAATTGATTAACAAATCACTAAACTTGAATAATTATTGATATAAATAAGCCTGGCAGCTCTGTTTTGTTAACCACACTAAGAAAATAAATATCAATTTTGAATAAATTCTTAAGAATTATGAATATTTCCAGCTCCAAAATCCATTTATCTGGCAGATTGCCGTGTTGAAATGCCAAATTTTAGTCAATTTCTTCAGTCAAACAGGGTTTTGAAGAAACATTGACACTAGCAATTGATTAACAAATCACTAAACTTGAATAATTATTGATATAAATAAGCCTGCCAGCTCTGTTTTATTAACCACTCTAAGAAAATAAATATAAATTTTGAATTAATTCTTAAGAATTATGAATATTTCCAGCTCCAAAATCCATTTATATGGCAGATTGCCGTGTTGAAATACCAAATTTTGGTAAATTTCTTTAGTTTAACAAGAAAAATCGACACAAGTAATTCATTAACAAATCTATAAACTTGAATTATTATTGATATAAATAAGCCTGGCAGCTCTGTTTTGTTAACCACACTAAGAAAATCGATATAAATTTTGAATTAATTCTTAAGAATGAAGGATATTTCCAGCTCCAAAATCTATTTATCTGGCAGAATGCCGTGTTGAAATGCCAAATTTTGGTAAATTTCTTCAGTCAAACAGGGTTTTGAAGAAACATTGACACTAGCAATTGATTAACAAATCAATAAACTTGAATAATTATTGATATAAATAAGCCTGTAGCTCTGTTTTGTTAACCACACTAAGAAAATAAATATAAATTTTGAATTAATTCTTAAGAATGAAGGATATTTCCAGCTCCAAAATCTATTTATCTGGCAGATTGCCGTGTTGAAATGCCAAATTTTGGTCAATTTCTTCAGTCAAACAGGGTTTTGAAGAAACATTGACACTAGCAATTGATTAACAAAATCAATAAACTTGAATAATTATTGATATAAATAAGCCTGGCAGCTCTGTTTTGTTAACCACACTAAGAAAATAAATATAAATTTTGAATTAATTCTTAAGAATGAAGGATTTTTCCAGCTCCAAAATCTATTTATCTGGCAGATTGCCTGGTTGAAATGCCAAATTTTGGTAAATTTCTTCAGTCAAACAGGGTTTTGAAGAAACATTGACACTAGCAATTGATTAACAAATCAATAAACTTGAATAATTATTGATATAAATAAGCCTGACAGCTCTGTTTTATTAACCACACTAAGAAAATCGATATAAATTTTGAATTAATTCTTAAGAATGAAGGATATTTCCAGCTCCAAAATCTATTTATTTCAATTCAATTATTTTATTAAATATTTCTTTTAAGGTTACATGAGTTGTAGGGCTAAGTCATAATTGACTTGTAAGCCCTTGCGTGTTGTTCTCTTATTTTTAGAATTTTAGCAATATTAAAAAACATATATAAAAAATAACAAACAAAAAAAAAATATTACATAAAAAAGTAATGATTATTGAAACTTTCTTAATTTAAATATACTCAATAAAAGTAAAATAAGGGATAAGAAATAACAAATAAGTAACGGGATCAGGGCGATTGGAAGATTTATATTTGATTTGGGGTATATTTAAATGTCATTCAATAGCAAGAGGGACTTTAAGCTACGTTTAAAATGGTGGTATTTTTCAGTAATGTTTAGTTTTTCAATTATGGAGTTAAAGAGTTTAACTCCGCTATAAAATATCGATGTAAATTTTTTTGAAGTCGTACAGAGAGGTAATTTAAACAATTTAGTTGATCTAGTTATTTTTGGGAATGTGTTTGATTGCAATAATTTCCTTTTTCCGTGATAGTCTTTATATAGAAATAATATTGATGAATAGTCTCGTAGCTGGAAGATATTTAATATCGAGTCTTTAATAAATAATTCTTTGGTGTGGGTTAAAAAGGGTACTTTATTTATTGCGCGGATGGCTCTTTTTTGAAGGACATTTATTCTTTTTAAATTATGCATTGTCGTGTTACCCCAGATACAGTAACCGTAGTTTAATTTAGAATGGAATAGAGAAAAATATATTTCTTTTAATATTTTATGGGTCATAATTGTATTGCATTTGTACATAATACCACAAACTGATCTTAATGATTTACAAAGTATGTCGACATGGGCGTTCCAGTTGAGACTTTCATCAAACAATATTCCTAGATATTTATACGTTTTAACTCTATTTAATTGATGGTTGTCGATTGTAATTTTTTCCACAGTATTTATATCTTTTCCTTTATTACTAAATACAATAAATTCCGTTTTGGTCAGATTCAGGTTTAAACTATTTTTCCTTAGCCACATATTAATTTTCTCTAAACGATTATTTACTTTTTGAATAACCCAATCGATAGTTTTCCCACCATAAAGCAGTAGCGTATCGTCCGCGTACAATACTAAACCAGTTTTGATGGTTTCTGTGACGTCATTTACATATAAATTGAAGAGTAGTGGCGAAAGGACCGAGCCCTGGGGAGTACCATTACGAAGTACTTTAGCCTCTGATAGAGTATCATTTACTTTTGTATAGCAAACCCTATCTGTTAAGTAGCTCTTTATCCAGTTACCCGCTACACCCCTAATTCCCATATTACATAGTTTATTTACTAGATTATTATGAGGTACTGAATCAAAGGCTTTGCGTAAGTCTAAAAACACTCCTATGCAAATTTCGCTTTTATCTAAGTAATTAAGTATTATATTATAGGCTTCTGTTATTGCATTAATTGTTCCTAGCCCCGACCGAAATCCGAACTGAGAGTCTGAGATAAGTTTATATTTATTGCTGAATGATAGTAAACGATTGTTAAATGCTTTATCGAAGAGTTTAGATATAAAAGGTAAAATTGAAATTGGCCTATAATTTTTACAATCGAGGGTATCTCCTTTTTTGTGAATAGGAGTAATAATAGTGCGTTTAAGTGCTTCTGGGTATTTGCCTGTACTGAAAGAAAGATTTATCATAAATACTATTGGTAGTAAAATAAAGGGAAGAATAAGTTTAATTGGTTTTGTCTGTAGATCATCGAATCCGGCGGCCGAGTTGTTAGGAATAGTAGCGGAAATAGAGCGAATTTCATCAGCGGTAACTGGGTAAAGACTCATGGTGTGTGGATTAGATGAAGAATAAGTGGGATCAGTTTGATTAGACGGAATGTCTTCGGTAAAGTAGTTATTTAAGTTATTTGCCGTTATTGGTATCTCTATCTGAGGCTTTTTATTTCTATTCAATAAAAAATTTATGGTTTTCCATTTTTCTCTAGGATTTTTGCTTTCTTTTAATTTATTATAGTAATAAATATTGCGTGCATTTCTTAGGGTATTATTTGTAGCATTTCTGAATTTTGTATAGTTATTGATATTTTCAGTCGTTGGGTGTCGTTTTGCTTTTTTCTGTAACTTGTGTTTTTCTTTAAGTAAATTGATCAGTTCTTTCGTTATCCAGGTATCTTTCTTCTTTGGCAAGGTTATTAATTTAAAGCAGTTGTCGTATTCTTTTTTTATTTTAGTTTCAAAGTAATTATACGCGTTGTTAACACAATTCATATTGTATAAATCTGACCAATCGATACTCGCAATTTTAGTGGTAAATTTCTTTAAATTATTTTGATTTAGGTTTCTAATTTTGGTTTCCTTAACTATTTTATCATAACTTAGCCCTTTTAAGTGAATAGTAATATGGTCAGATATATCTATATCAAGCACTGAAATATTTGGTTTGTAGTTTGTAAATATATTGTCTATACATTTACCCGACTTACGCGTTTGTTGGAAAATATTTTGTTGGAAGTGGTAGCTATTAAATAAATCTAAGAGTTCATTTGAGCATGGCGTGGAGGCTAACAGGTCAATATTGAAGTCACCAGCAATTGTTATTTTACTATGTTTAATTTTGATTGAGCTAGATATTATTTGCTCTAACTGAGTAAAGAAGTCTTTAATGTTAGCGGAGTGTGGTCTGTAGATTACAATATATATGTCCCTAGATTTATTATTTTTAATAGCGAAGCACTCTATATCCTTATTATAAATACATATTTCATTTATATTAGACATTTGCAGTTCATTTCTATAGTAGAAACCAATACCTCCGCCGATTCTGTCTCCCAAACCACAGAATGTATACCCAGTATGATAGAAAATTGCGCTGTCTCTGAACCATGTTTCAGTAAGTGCAAAAATTTCGGGGTTTATTTTTAAGCTTGCTAGGTTCGCATATAGGGAGGGAAAATTACAAAATGCGCTACGAATATTTGCATAAATAAAGCTCATAGTCTAAAAAAATGAAAAAACCTAATAAATGTTTCGTTAAATACAGGCATTTTTAATTTTTAATATCAACACAATTTTTTAACTCATTGAAATAGTAGATTTGCTCGTTTTTAATAACTGTAAATTGTGTTTTAAATCTAGCTGCTTCATTACCAGGAGCTCTAATAAACTGTCGCAGATTGTATCTAGCTACTTCTTGTTTAATCGTATAATCGTGGGCAATAAAAATTTTGGATCCTTTAAGTTTATAAGCGTATTTCATTATTTCATTTTTTATAGCAAAGTTATCGAGTTTTAAAATTATGAGTTTTCGTTCCCCTCTTCTATAAACTTGATGGGGTAAGATAGTAAGATCAATATTAAGTAATTCTTTTAAAAGTGCTTCTATTTCTTTTGCTAATTGTACATGATCTTCACCCGGTTTTGGCGGAAGGCCTGATATAGTTAAATTATTGCGTCTTTTTTCGGCTTCTAGCGAATCTACTTGTGTCATGAGGCTCATTATTTGCTTATCTTTAGTATCCAGTTTTTCTTTAATTGACTCTTGAAAGCTATCGTTTTCAAATTTCATGGTGTCTAGTTCGTTTGCTTTCTCTTCAAGTTTACCAATACGGGTTTCATGTTCATTGATTTTTTTACAGATTTTATCCATTTTTAGGCTAAAGGTTTGGTTAGCTGCATTTAATTTATCAAATTCTATTTTGTTGTCGGTCCTAAGTGTTTTAAGTTCTTGTAGAATAGCAATAAGGGTTGCGTCTTTTTCCATTTTATAAGTATGATAAATTCAAGTAGTAAGCAATTGTTTATAGCACTAATCTAAGGTATCAGTCACAGTAAGAGCACCAGCGAGAGAATGTTAAATATCGATAAAGTTTGTTATTACCTGAAATACATATAGCAATTAGTCCCAGTCTTAAAACGCTGGCGCTCTGAACTTCGGCGGCGATGAGGCAGCTCTTTATATACTCCCACTCGATCGTATATTTGCACAAAAGTTAGTTTTTTAGTTTTTTAATGATGTTCGATATCTCTTATCTGGCGAAGTGGCGGTTCGCAAAAAAGTCAATCGTAACTTTGCACGCCACGTAGTGGTGAAGTGGCACACTTTATTTATTTTTTCTTATTTAGAAGAGACAAGTTAGGAGATCACTGTTGACAGACGTAGATTACCCGACCAGGAAGCTGGAAGTATACCACTAGTAGAATTCTCGATGCGTTTACTATATAATTCAGATGGCGTAATGCGAGATTTCTCTATTTTGCTGTAGTGATGTTTTGACGAGGTATAGCAATGAACAGGTGGCAGGAAGTATTCCCATCAGAAAATCAACGAGACGTCGGTTGTGTAATAAGGCAATATTGATTTGAAATCTCAGTTCTGGTCTGGAATCTGAAATACATATAGCAATTAGTCCCAGTCTTAAAACGCTGGCGCTCTGAACTTCGGCGGCGATGAGGCAGCTCTTTATATACTCCCACTCGATCGTATATTTGCACAAAAGTTAGTTTTTTAGTTTTTTAATGATGTTCGATATCTCTTATCTGGCGAAGTGGCGGTTCGCAAAAAAGTCAATCGTAACTTTGCACGCCACGTAGTGGTGAAGTGGCACACTTTATTTATTTTTTCTTATTTAGAAGAGACAAGTTAGGAGATCACTGTTGACAGACGTAGATTACCCGACCAGGAAGCTGGAAGTATACCACTAGTAGAATTCTCGATGCGTTTACTATATAATTCAGATGGCGTAATGCGAGATTTCTCTATTTTGCTGTAGTGATGTTTTGACGAGGTATAGCAATGAACAGGTGGCAGGAAGTATTCCCATCAGAAAATCAACGAGACGTCGGTTGTGTAATAAGGCAATATTGATTTGAAATCTCAGTTCTGGTCTGGAATCTGAAATACATATAGCAATTAGTCCCAGTCTTAAAACGCAGATTGCCGTGTTGAAATGCCAAATTTTGGTAAATTTCTTCAGTCAAACAGGGTTTTGAAGAAACATTGACACTAGCAATTGATTAACAAATCAATAAACTTGAATAATTATTGATATAAATAAGCCTGACAGCTCTGTTTTATTAACCACACTAAGAAAATCGATATAAATTTTGAATTAATTCTTAAGAATGAAGAATAATTTCAGTTCCAAAATCCATTTATCTGGCAGATTGCCGTGTGAAATGCCAAATTTTGGTCAATTTCTTCAGTCAAACAGGGTTTTGAAGAAACATTGACACTAGCAATTGATTAACAAATTAATAAACTTGAATAATTATTGATATAAATAAGCCTGGCAGCTCTGTTTTGTTAACCACACTAAGAAAATAAATATAAATTTTGAATAAATTCTTAAGAATTATGAATATTTCCAGCTCCAAAATCCATTTATCTGGCAGATTGCAGTGTTGCAATACCAAATTTTAGTCAATTTCTTCAGTCAAACAGGGTTTTGAAGAAACATTGACACTAGCAATTGATTAACAAATCAATAAACTTGAATAATTATTGATATAAATAAGCCTGCCAGCTCTGTTTTATTAACCACACTAAGAAAATAAAAATAAATTTTGAATTAATTCTTAAGAATTATGAATATTTAAAGCTCCAAAATCCATTTATATGGCAGATTGCCGTGTTGAAATACCAAATTTTGGTAAATTTCTTTAGTTTAACAAGAAAAATCGACACAAGTAATTCATTAACAAATCTATAAACTTGAATTATTATTGATATAAATAAGCCTGGCAGCTCTGTTTTGTTAACCACACTAAGAAAATCGATATAAATTTTGAATTAATTCTTAAGAATGAAGGATATTTCCAGCTCCAAAATCTATTTATCTGGCAGAATGCCGTGTTGAAATGCCAAATTTTGGTAAATTTCTTCAGTCAAACAGGGTTTTGAAGAAACATTGACACTAGCAATTGATTAACAAATCAATAAACTTGAATAATTATTGATATAAATAAGCCTGGCAGCTCTGTTTTATTAACCACACTAAGAAAATAAATATAAATTTTGAATTAATTCTTAAGAATGAAGAATAATTTCAGTTCCAAAATCCATTTATCTGGCAGATTGACGTGTGAAATGCCAAATTTTGGTAAATTTCTTCAGTCAAACAGGGTTTTGAAGAAACATTGACACTAGCAATTGATTAACAAATCAATAAACTTGAATAATTATTGATATAAATAAGCCTGACAGCTCTGTTTTATTAACCACACTAAGAAAATCGATATAAATTTTGAATTAATTCTTAAGAATGAAGAATAATTTCAGTTCCAAAATCCATTTATCTGGCAGATTGCCGTGTGAAATGCCAAATTTTGGTCAATTTCTTCAGTCAAACAGGGTTTTGAAGAAACATTGACACTAGCAATTGATTAACAAATTAATAAACTTAAATAATTATTGATATAAATAAGCCTGGCAGCTCTGTTTTGTTAACCACACTAAGAAAATAAATATAAATTTTGAATAAATTCTTAAGAATTATGAATATTTCCAGCTCCAAAATCCATTTATCTGGCAGATTGCCGTGTTGAAATGCCAAATTTTAGTCAATTTCTTCAGTCAAACAGGGTTTTGAAGAAACATTGACACTAGCAATTGATTAACAAATCAATAAACTTGAATAATTATTGATATAAATAAGCCTGCCAGCTCTGTTTTATTAACCACACTAAGAAAATAAATATAAATTTTGAATTGATTCTTAAGAATTATGAATATTTCCAGCTCCAAAATCCATTTATATGGCAGATTGCCGTGTTGAAATACCAAATTTTGGTAAATTTCTTTAGTTTAACAGGGTTTTGAAGAAACATTGACACTAGCAATTGATGAACAAATCAATAAACTTGAATAATTATTGATATAAATAAGCCTGACAGCTCTGTTTTATTAACCAAACTAAGAAAATCGATATAAATTTTGAATTAATTCTTAAGAATGAAGAATAATTTCAGTTCCAAAATCCATTTATCTGGCAGATTGCCGTGTGAAATGCCAAATTTTGGTAAATTTCTTCAGTCAAACAGGGTTTTGAAGAAACATTGACACTAGCAATTGATTAACAAATCAATAAACTTAAATAATTATTGATATAAATAAGCCTGGCAGCTCTGTTTTGTTAACCACACTAAGAAAATAAATATAAATTTTGAATAAATTCTTAAGAATTATGAATATTTCCAGTTCCAAAATCCATTTATCTGGCAGATTGCCGTGTTGAAATGCCAAATTTTAGTCAATTTCTTCAGTCAAACAGGGTTTTGAAGAAACATTGACACTAGCAATTGATTAACAAATCAATAAACTTGAATAATTATTGATATAAATAAGCCTGCCAGCTCTGTTTTATTAACCACACTAAGAAAATAAATATAAATTTTGAATTAATTCTTAAGAATTATGAATATTTCCAGCTCCAAAATCCATTTATATGGCAGATTGCCGTGTTGAAATACCAAATTTTGGTAAATTTCTTTAGTTTAACAGGGTTTTGAAGAAACATTGACACTAGCAATTGATGAACAAATCAATAAACTTGAATAATTATTGATATAAATAAGCCTGACAGCTCTGTTTTATTAACCACACTAAGAAAATCGATATAAATTTTGAATTAATTCTTAAGAATGAAGAATAATTTCTGTTCCAAAATCCATTTATCTGGCAGATTGCCGTGTGAAATGCCAAATTTTGGTAAATTTCTTCAGTCAAACAGGGTTTTGAAGAAACATTGACACTAGCAATTGATTAACAAATCAATAAACTTGAATAATTATTGATATAAATAAGCCTGACAGCTCTGTTTTATTAACCACACTAAGAAAATCGATATAAATTTTGAATTAATTCTTAAGAATGAAGAATAATTTCAGTTCCAAAATCCATTTATCTGGCAGATTGCCTTGTGAAATGCCAAATTTTGGTAAATTTCTTCAGTCAAACAGGGTTTTGAAGAAACATTGACACTAGCAATTGATTAACAAATCAATAAACTTGAATAATTATTGATATAAATAAGCCTGGCAGCTCTGTTTTGTTAACCACACTAAGAAAATAAATATAAATTTTGAATTAATTCTTAAGAATGAAGGATATTTCCAGCTCCAAAATCTATTTATCTGGCAGATTGCCGTGTTGAAATACCAAATTTTGGTAAATTTCTTTAGTTTAACAAGAAAAATCGACACAAGTAATTCATTAACAAATCTATAAACTTGAATTATTATTGATATAAATAAGCCTGGCAGCTCTGTTTTGTTAACCACACTAAGAAAATCGATATAAATTTTGAATTAATTCTTAAGAATGAAGGATATTTCCAGCTCCAAAATCTATTTATCTGGCAGAATGCCGTGTTGAAATGCCAAATTTTGGTAAATTTCTTCAGTCAAACAGGGTTTTGAAGAAACATTGACACTAGCAATTGATTAACAAATCAATAAACTTGAATAATTATTGATATAAATAAGCCTGACAGCTCTGTTTTATTAACCACACTAAGAAAATCGATATAAATTTTGAATTAGTTCTTAAGAATGAAGAATAATTTCAGTTCCAAAATCCATTTATCTGGCAGATTGCCGTGTGAAATGCCAAATTTTGGTCAATTTCTTCAGTCAAACAGGGTTTTGAAGAAACATTGACACTAGCAATTGATTAACAAATTAATAAACTTGAATAATTATTGATATAAATAAGCCTGGCAGCTCTGTTTTGTTAACCACACTAAGAAAATAAATATAAATTTTGAATAAATTCTTAAGAATTATGAATATTTCCAGCTCCAAAATCCATTTATCTGGCAGATTGCCGTGTTGAAATGCCAAATTTTAGTCAATTTCTTCAGTCAAACAGGGTTTTGAAGAAACATTGACACTAGCAATTGATTAACAAATCAATAAACTTGAATAATTATTGATATAAATAAGCCTGCCAGCTCTGTTTTATTAACCACACTAAGAAAATAAATATAAATTTTGAATTAATTCTTAAGAATTATGAATATTTCCAGCTCCAAAATCCATTTATATGGCAGATTGCCGTGTTGAAATACCAAATTTTGGTAAATTTCTTTAGTTTAACAAGAAAAATCGACACAAGTAATTCATTAACAAATCTATAAACTTGAATTATTATTGATATAAATAAGCCTTGCAGCTCTGTTTTGTTAACCACACTAAGAAAATCGATATAAATTTTTAATTAATTCTTAAGAATGAAGGATATTTCCAGCTTTAAAATCTATTTATCTGGCAGAATGCCGTGTTGAAATGCCAAATTTTGGTAAATTTCTTCAGTCAAACAGGGTTTTGAAGAAACATTGACACTAGCAATTGATGAACAAATCAATAAACTTGAATAATTATTGATATAAATAAGCCTGACAGCTCTGTTTTATTAACCACACTAAGAAAATCGATATAAATTTTGAATTTATTCTTAAGAATGAAGAATAATTTCCAGCTCCAAAATCCATTTATCTGGCAGATTGCCGTGTTGAAATGCTATATTTTGGTAAATTTCTTCAGTCAAACAGGGTTTTGAAGAAACATTGACACTAGCAATTGATTAACAAATCTATAAACTTGAATTATTATTGATATAAATAAGCCTGGCAGCTCTGTTTTGTTAACCACACTAAGAAAATAAATATAAATTTTGAATTAATTCTTAAGAATGAAGGATATTTCCAGCTCCAAAATCTATTTATCTGGCAGATTGCCGCGTTGAAATGCCAAATTTTGGTAAATATCTTCAGTCAAACAGGGTTTTGAAGAAACATTGACACTAGCAATTGATGAACAAATCAATAAACTTGAATAATTATTGATATAAATAAGCCTGACAGCTCTGTTTTATTAACCACACTAAGAAAATCGATATAAATTTTGAATTAATTCTTAAGAATGAAGAATAATTTCAGTTCCAAAATCCATTTATCTGGCAGATTGCCGTGTGAAATGCCAAATTTTGGTCAATTTCTTCAGTCAAACAGGGTTTTGAAGAAACATTGACACTAGCAATTGATGAACAAATCAATAAACTTGAATAATTATTGATATAAATAAGCCTGACATCTCTGTTTTATTAACCACACTAAGAAAATCGATATAAATTTTGAATTAATTCTTAAGAATGAAGAATAATTTCAGTTCCAAAATCCATTTATCTGGCAGATTGCCGTGTGAAATGCCAAATTTTGGTAAATTTCTTCAGTCAAACAGGGTTTTGAAGAAACATTGACACTAGCAATTGATTAACAAATCAATAAACTTGAATAATTATTGATATAAATAAGCCTGGCAGCTCTGTTTTGTTAACCACACTAAGAAAATAAATATAACTTTTGAATTAATTCCTAAGAATGAAGAATATTTCCAGCTCCAAAATCCATTTATATGGCAGATTGCCGTGTTGAAATAACAAATTTTGGTAAATTTCTTTAGTTTAACAAGAAAAATCGACACAAGTAATTCATTAACAAATCTATAAACTTGAATTATTATTGATATAAATAAGCCTGGCAGCTCTGTTTTGTTAACCACACTAAGAAAATCGATATAAATTTTGAATTAATTCTTAAGAATGAAGGATATTTCCAGCTCCAAAATCTATTTATCTGGCAGAATGCCGTATTTAAATGCCAAATTTTGGTAAATTTCTTCAGTCAAACAGGGTTTTGAAGAAACATTGACACTAGCAATTGATTAACAAATCAATAAACTTGAATTGATATAAATAAGCCTGGCAGCTCTGTTTTATTAACCACACTAAGAAAATAAATATAAATTTTGAATTAATTCTTAAGAATGGAGGATATTTCCAGCTCCAAAATCCATTTATCTGGCAGATTGCCGTGTGAAATGCCAAATTTTGGTAAATTTCTTCAGTCAAACAGGGTTTTGAAGAAACATTGACACTAGCAATTGATTAACAAATCAATAAACTTGAATAATTATGGATATAAATAAGCCTGGCAGCATTGTTTTGTTAACCACACTAAGAAAATAAATATAAATTTTGAATTAATTCTTAAGAATGAAGGATATTTCCAGCTCCAAAATCTATTTATCTGGCAGAATGCCGTGTTGAAATGCCAAATTTTGGTAAATTTCTTCAGTCAAACAGGGTTTTGAAGAAACATTGACACTAGCAATTGATTAACAAATCAATAAACTTGAATAATTATTGATATAAATAAGCCTGACAGCTCTGTTTTATTAACCACACTAAGAAAATCGATATAAATTTTGAATTAGTTCTTAAGAATGAAGAATAATTTCAGTTCCAAAATCCATTTATCTGGCAGATTGCCGTGTGAAATGCCAAATTTTGGTCAATTTCTTCAGTCAAACAGGGTTTTGAAGAAACATTGACACTAGCAATTGATTAACAAATTAATAAACTTGAATAATTATTGATATAAATAAGCCTGGCAGCTCTGTTTTGTTAACCACACTAAGAAAATAAATATAAATTTTGAATAAATTCTTAAGAATTATGAATATTTCCAGCTCCAAAATCCATTTATCTGGCAGATTGCCGTGTTGAAATGCCAAATTTTAGTCAATTTCTTCAGTCAAACAGGGTTTTGAAGAAACATTGACACTAGCAATTGATTAACAAATCAATAAACTTGAATAATTATTGATATAAATAAGCCTGCCAGCTCTGTTTTATTAACCACACTAAGAAAATAAATATAAATTTTGAATTAATTCTTAAGAATTATGAATATTTCCAGCTCCAAAATCCATTTATATGGCAGATTGCCGTGTTGAAATACCAAATTTTGGTAAATTTCTTTAGTTTAACAAGAAAAATCGACACAAGTAATTCATTAACAAATCTATAAACTTGAATTATTATTGATATAAATAAGCCTTGCAGCTCTGTTTTGTTAACCACACTAAGAAAATCGATATAAATTTTTAATTAATTCTTAAGAATGAAGGATATTTCCAGCTTTAAAATCTATTTATCTGGCAGAATGCCGTGTTGAAATGCCAAATTTTGGTAAATTTCTTCAGTCAAACAGGGTTTTGAAGAAACATTGACACTAGCAATTGATGAACAAATCAATAAACTTGAATAATTATTGATATAAATAAGCCTGACAGCTCTGTTTTATTAACCACACTAAGAAAATCGATATAAATTTTGAATTAATTCTTAAGAATGAAGAATAATTTCCAGCTCCAAAATCCATTTATCTGGCAGATTGCCGTGTAGAAATGCTATATTTTGGTAAATTTCTTCAGTCAAACAGGGTTTTGAAGAAACATTGACACTAGCAATTGATTAACAAATCTATAAACTTGAATTATTATTGATATAAATAAGCCTGGCAGCTCTGTTTTGTTAACCACACTAAGAAAATAAATATAAATTTTGAATTAATTCTTAAGAATGAAGGATATTTCCAGCTCCAAAATCTATTTATCTGGCAGATTGCCGCGTTGAAATGCCAAATTTTGGTAAATATCTTCAGTCAAACAGGGTTTTGAAGAAACATTGACACTAGCAATTGATGAACAAATCAATAAACTTGAATAATTATTGATATAAATAAGCCTGACAGCTCTGTTTTATTAACCACACTAAGAAAATCGATATAAATTTTGAATTAATTCTTAAGAATGAAGAATAATTTCAGTTCCAAAATCCATTTATCTGGCAGATTGCCGTGTGAAATGCCAAATTTTGGTCAATTTCTTCAGTCAAACAGGGTTTTGAAGAAACATTGACACTAGCAATTGATGAACAAATCAATAAACTTGAATAATTATTGATATAAATAAGCCTGACATCTCTGTTTTATTAACCACACTAAGAAAATCGATATAAATTTTGAATTAATTCTTAAGAATGAAGAATAATTTCAGTTCCAAAATCCATTTATCTGGCAGATTGCCGTGTGAAATGCCAAATTTTGGTAAATTTCTTCAGTCAAACAGGGTTTTGAAGAAACATTGACACTAGCAATTGATTAACAAATCAATAAACTTGAATAATTATTGATATAAATAAGCCTGGCAGCTCTGTTTTGTTAACCACACTAAGAAAATAAATATAACTTTTGAATTAATTCCTAAGAATGAAGAATATTTCCAGCTCCAAAATCCATTTATATGGCAGATTGCCGTGTTGAAATAACAAATTTTGGTAAATTTCTTTAGTTTAACAAGAAAAATCGACACAAGTAATTCATTAACAAATCTATAAACTTGAATTATTATTGATATAAATAAGCCTGGCAGCTCTGTTTTGTTAACCACACTAAGAAAATCGATATAAATTTTGAATTAATTCTTAAGAATGAAGGATATTTCCAGCTCCAAAATCTATTTATCTGGCAGAATGCCGTATTTAAATGCCAAATTTTGGTAAATTTCTTCAGTCAAACAGGGTTTTGAAGAAACATTGACACTAGCAATTGATTAACAAATCAATAAACTTGAATAATTATTGATATAAATAAGCCTGGCAGCTCTGTTTTATTAACCACACTAAGAAAATAAATATAAATTTTGAATTAATTCTTAAGAATGGAGGATATTTCCAGCTCCAAAATCCATTTATCTGGCAGATTGCCGTGTGAAATGCCAAATTTTGGTAAATTTCTTCAGTCAAACAGGGTTTTGAAGAAACATTGACACTAGCAATTGATTAACAAATCAATAAACTTGAATAATTATTGATATAAATAAGCCTGGCAGCATTGTTTTGTTAACCACACTAAGAAAATAAATATAAATTTTGAATTAGTTCTTAAGAATTATGAATATTTCCAGCTCCAAAATCCATTTATATGGCAGATTGCCGTGTTGAAATAACAAATTTTGGTAAATTTCTTTAGTTTAACAAGAAAAATCGACACAAGTAATTCATTAACAAATCTATAAACTTGAATTATTATTGATATAAATAAGCCTGGCAGCTCTGTTTTGTTAACCACACTAAGAAAATCGATATAAATTTTGAATTAATTCTTAAGAATGAAGGATATTTCCAGCTCCAAAATCTATTTATCTGGCAGAATGCCGTGTTGAAATGCCAAATTTTGGTAAATTTCTTCAGTCAAACAGGGTTCTGAAGAAACATTGACACTAGCAATTGATTAAGAAATCAATAAACTTGAATAATTATTGATATAAATAAGCCTGGCAGCTCTGTTTTATTAACCACACTAAGAAAATAAATATAAATTTTGAATTAATTCTTAAGAATGGAGAATAATTTCAGTTCCAAAATCCATTTATCTGGCAGATTGCCGTGTGAAATGCCAAATTTTGGTAAATTTCTTCAGTCAAACAGGGTTTTGAAGAAACATTGACACTAGCAATTGATTAACAAATCAATAAACTTGAATAATTATTGATATAAATAAGCCTGGCAGCATTGTTTTGTTAACCACACTAAGAAAATCGATATAAATTTTGAATTAATTCTTAAGAATGAAGGATATTTCCAGCTCCAAAATCTATTTATCTGGCAGAATGCCGTGTTGAAATGCCAAATTTTGGTAAATTTCTTCAGTCAAACAGGGTTCTGAAGAAACATTGACACTAGCAATTGATTAACAAATCAATAAACTTGAATAATTATTGATATAAATAAGCCTGGCAGCTCTGTTTTATTAACCACACTAAGAAAATAAATATAAATTTTGAATTAATTCTTAAGAATGGAGAATAATTTCAGTTCCAAAATCCATTTATCTGGCAGATTGCCGTGTGAAATGCCAAATTTTGGTAAATTTCTTCAGTCAAACAGGGTTTTGAAGAAACATTGACACTAGCAATTGATTAACAAATCAATAAACTTGAATAATTATTGATATAAATAAGCCTGACAGCTCTGTTTTATTAACCACACTAAGAAAATCGATATAAATTTTGAATTAATTCTTAAGAATGAAGAATAATTTCAGTTCCAAAATCCATTTATCTGGCAGATTGCCGTGTGAAATGCCAAATTTTGGTCAAGTTCTTCAGTCAAACAGGGTTTTGAAGAAACATTGACACTAGCAATTGATGAACAAATCAATAAACTTGAATAATTATTGATATAAATAAGCCTGACATCTCTGTTTTATTAACCACACTAAGAAAATCGATATAAATTTTGAATTAATTCTTAAGAATGAAGAATAATTTCAGTTCCAAAATCCATTTATCTGGCAGATTGCCGTGTGAAATGCCAAATTTTGGTAAATTTCTTCAGTCAAACAGGGTTTTGAAGAAACATTGACACTAGCAATTGATTAACAAATCAATAAACTTGAATAATTATTGATATAAATAAGCCTGACAGCTCTGTTTTATTAACCACACTAAGAAAATCGATATAACTTTTGAATTAATTCTTAAGAATGAAGAATAATTTCAGTTCCAAAATCCATTTATCTGGCAGATTGCCGTGTGAAATGCCAAATTTTGGTCAATTTCTTCAGTCAAACAGGGTTTTGAAGAAACATTGACACTAGCAATTGATTAACAAATCAATAAACTTGAATAATTATTGATATAAATAAGCCTGGCAGCTCTGTTTTGTTAACCGCACTAAGAAAATAAATATAAATTTTGAATTAATTCTTAAGAATGAAGAATATTTCCAGCTCCAAAATCCATTTATCTGGCAGATTGCCGTGTTGAAATGCCATATTTTGGTAAATTTCTTCAGTCAAACAGGGTTTTGAAGAAACATTGACACTAGCAATTGATTAACAAATCAATAAACTTGAATAATTATTGATATAAATAAGCCTGGCAGCTCTGTTTTGTTAACCACACTAAGAAAATAAATATAAATTTTGAATTAATTCTTAAAAATAAAGGATATTTCCAGCTCCAAAATCTATTTATCTGGCAGATTGCCTGGTTGAAATGCCAAATTTTGGTAAATTTCTTCAGTCAAACAGAGTTTTGAAGAAACATTGACACTAGCAATTGATTAACAAATCAATAAACTTGAATAATTATTGATATAAATAAGCCTGACAGCTCTGTTTTATTAACCACACTAAGAAAATCGATATAAATTTTGAATTAATTCTTAAGAATGAAGAATAATTTCAGTTCCAAAATCCATTTATCTGGCAGATTGCCGTGTGAAATGCCAAATTTTGGTCAATTTCTTCAGTCAAACAGGGTTTTGAAGAAACATTGACACTAGCAATTGATTAACAAATCAATAAACTTGAATAATTATTGATATAAATAAGCCTGACAGCTCTGTTTTATTAACCACACTAAGAAAATCGATATAAATTTTGAATTTATTCTTAAGAATGAAGAATAATTTCAGTTCCAAAATCCATTTATCTGGCAGATTGCCGTGTGAAATGCCAAATTTTGGTAAATTTCTTCAGTCAAACAGGGTTTTGAAGAAACATTGACACTAGCAATTGATTAACAAATCAATAAACTTGAATAATTATTGATATAAATAAGCCTGGCAGCTCTGTTTTATTAACCACACTAAGAAAATAAATATAAATTTTGAATTAATTCTTAAGAATGGAGAATAATTTCAGTTCCAAAATCCATTTATCTGGCAGATTGCCGTGTGAAATGCCAAATTTTGGTAAATTTCTTCAGTCAAACAGGGTTTTGAAGAAACATTGACACTAGCAATTGATTAACAAATCAATAAACTTGAATAATTATTGATATAAATAAGCCTGACAGCTCTGTTTTATTAACCACACTAAGAAAATCGATATAAATTTTGAATTAATTCTTAAGAATGAAGAATAATTTCAGTTCCAAAATCCATTTATCTGGCAGATTGCCGTGTGAAATGCCAAATTTTGGTCAATTTCTTCAGTCAAACAGGGTTTTGAAGAAACATTGACACTAGCAATTGATGAACAAATCAATAAACTTGAATAATTATTGATATAAATAAGCCTGACATCTCTGTTTTATTAACCACACTAAGAAAATCGATATAAATTTTGAATTAATTCTTAAGAATGAAGAATAATTTCAGTTCCAAAATCCATTTATCTGGCAGATTGCCGTGTGAAATGCCAAATTTTGGTAAATTTCTTCAGTCAAACAGGGTTTTGAAGAAACATTGACACTAGCAATTGATTAACAAATCAATAAACTTGAATAATTATTGATATAAATAAGCCTGACAGCTCTGTTTTATTAACCACACTAAGAAAATCGATATAACTTTTGAATTAATTCTTAAGAATGAAGAATAATTTCAGTTCCAAAATCCATTTATCTGGCAGATTGCCGTGTGAAATGCCAAATTTTGGTCAATTTCTTCAGTCAAACAGGGTTTTGAAGAAACATTGACACTAGCAATTGATTAACAAATCAATAAACTTGAATAATTATTGATATAAATAAGCCTGGCAGCTCTGTTTTGTTAACCGCACTAAGAAAATAAATATAAATTTTGAATAAATTCTTAAGAATTATGAATATTTCCAGCTCCAAAATCCATTTATCTGGCAGATTGCCGTGTTGAAATGCCAAATTTTAGTCAATTTCTTCAGTCAAACAGGGTTTTGAAGAAACATTGACACTAGCAATTGATTAACAAATCAATAAACTTGAATAATTATTGATATAAATAAGCCTGGCAGCTCTGTTTTGTTAACCACACTAAGAAAATAAATATAACTTTTGAATTAATTCTTAAGAATGAAGAATATTTCCAGCTCCAAAATCCATTTATCTGGCAGATTGCCGTGTTGAAATGCCATATTTTGGTAAATTTCTTCAGTCAAACAGGGTTTTGAAGAAACATTGACACTAGCAATTGATTAACAAATCAATAAACTTGAATAATTATTGATATAAATAAGCCTGGCAGCTCTGTTTTGTTAACCACACTAGGAAAATAAATATAAATTTTGAATTAATTCTTAAAAATAAAGGATATTTCCAGCTCCAAAATCTATTTATCTGGCAGATTGCCTGGTTGAAATGCCAAATTTTGGTAAATTTCTTCAGTCAAACAGAGTTTTGAAGAAACATTGACACTAGCAATTGATTAACAAATCAATAAACTTGAATAATTATTGATATAAATAAGCCTGACAGCTCTGTTTTATTAACCACACTAAGAAAATCGATATAAATTTTGAATTAATTCTTAAGAATGAAGAATAATTTCAGTTCCAAAATCCATTTATCTGGCAGATTGCCGTGTGAAATGCCAAATTTTGGTCAATTTCTTCAGTCAAACAGGGTTTTGAAGAAACATTGACACTAGCAATTGATTAACAAATCAATAAACTTGAATAATTATTGATATAAATAAGCCTGACAGCTCTGTTTTATTAACCACACTAAGAAAATCGATATAAATTTTGAATTTATTCTTAAGAATGAAGAATAATTTCAGTTCCAAAATCCATTTATCTGGCAGATTGCCGTGTGAAATGCCAAATTTTGGTAAATTTCTTCAGTCAAACAGGGTTTTGAAGAAACATTGACACTAGCAATTGATTAACAAATCAATAAACTTGAATAATTATTGATATAAATAAGCCTGGCAGCTCTGTTTTGTTAACCACACTAAGAAAATAAATATAACTTTTGAATTAATTCTTAAGAATGAAGAATATTTCCAGCTCCAAAATCCATTTATCTGGCAGATTGCCGTGTTGAAATGCCATATTTTGGTAAATTTCTTCAGTCAAACAGGGTTTTGAAGAAACATTGACACTAGCAATTGATTAACAAATCAATAAACTTGAATAATTATTGATATAAATAAGCCTGGCAGCATTGTTTTGTTAACCACACTAAGAAAATATATAAATTTTGATTAATTCTTAAGAATTATGAATATTTCCAGCTCCAAAATCCATTTATATGGCAGATTGCCGTGTTGAAATACCAAATTTTGGTAAATTTCTTTAGTTTAACAAGAAAAATCGACACAAGTAATTCATTAACAAATCTATTAACTTGAATTATTATTGATATAAATAAGCCTGGCAGCTCTGTTTTGTTAACCACACTAAGAAAATCGATATAAATTTTGAATTAATCCTTAAGAATGAAGGATATTTCCAGCTCCAAAATCTATTTATCTGGCAGATTGCCGTGTTGAAATGCCAAATTTTAGTCAATTTCTTCAGTCAAACAGGGTTTTGAAGAAACATTGACACTAGCAATTGATTAACAAATCAATAAACTTGAATAATTATTGATATAAATAAGTCTGGCAGCTCTGTTTTGTTAACCACACTAAGAAAATAAATATAAATTTTGAATTAATTCTTAAGAATGAAGGATATTTCCAGCTCCAAAATCTATTTATCTGGCAGATTGCCGTGTTGAAATGCCAAAATTTGGTAAATTTCTTCAGTCAAACAGGGTTTTGAAGAAACATTGACACTAGCAATTGATTAACAAATCAATAAACTTGAATAATTATTGATATAAATAAGCCTGACAGCTCTGTTTTATTAACCACACTAAGAAAATCGATATAAATTTTGAATTAATTCTTAAGAATGAAGGATATTTCCAGCTCCAAAATCTATTTATCTGGCAGATTGCCGTGTTGAAATGCCAAATTTTGGTAAATTTCTTCAGTCAAACAGGGTTTTGAAGAAACATTGACACTAGCAATTGATTAACAAATCAATAAACGTGAATAATTATTGATATAAATAAGCCTGACAGCTCTGTTTTATTAACCACACTAAGAAAATCGATATAAATTTTGAATTAATTCTTAAGAATGAAGAATAATTTCAGTTCCAAAATCCATTTATCTGGCAGATTGCCGTGTTGAAATGCCATATTTTGGTAAATTTCTTCAGTCAAACAGGGTTTTGAAGAAACATTGACACTAGCAATTGATTAACAAATCAATAAACTTGAATAATTATTGATATAAATAAGCCTGGCAGCTCTGTTTTGTTAACCACACTAAGAAAATAAATATAAATTTTGAATAAATTCTTAAGAATTATGAATATTTCCAGCTCCAAAATCCATTTATCTGGCAGATTGCCGTGTTGAAATGCCAAATTTTAGTCAATTTCTTCAGTCAAACAGGGTTTTGAAGAAACATTGACACTAGCAATTGATTAACAAATCAATAAACTTGAATAATTATTGATATAAATAAGCCTGCCAGCTCTGTTTTATTAACCACACTAAGAAAATAAATATAAATTTTGAATTAATTCTTAAGAATGAAGAATATTTCCAGCTCCAAAATCCATTTATCTGGCAGATTGCCGTGTTGAAATGCCATATTTTGGTAAATTTCTTCAGTCAAACAGGGTTTTGAAGAAACATTGACACCAGCAATTGATTGACAAATCAATAAACTTGAATAATTATTGATATAAATAAGCCTGGCTGCTCTGTTTTGTTAACCACACTAAGAAAATAAATATAAATTTTGAATTAATTCTTAATAATGAAGGATATTTCCAGCTCCAAAATCTATTTATCTGGCAGATTGCCGTGTTGAAATGCCAAATTTTGGTAAATTTCTTCAGTCAAACAGGGTTATGAAGAAACATTGACACTAGCAATTGATTAACAAATCATTAAACTTGAATAATTATTGATATAAATAAGCCTGGCAGCTCTGTTTTGTTAACCACACTAAGAAAATAAATATAAATTTTGAATTAATTCTTAAGAATGAAGAATAATTTCAGTTCCAAAATCCATTTATCTGGCAGATTGTCGTGTGAAATGGCAAATTTTGGTAAATTTCTTCAGTCAAACAGGGTTTTGAAGAAACATTGACACTAGCAATTGATTAACAAATCAATAAACTTGAATAATTATTGATATAAATAAGCCTGGCAGCTCTGTTTTGTTAACCACACTAAGAAAATAAATATAAATTTTGAATTAATTCTTAAGAATGAAGGATATTTCCAGCTCCAAAATCTATTTATCTGGCAGATTGCCGTGTTGAAATGCCAAATTTTGGTAAATTTCTTTAGTCAAACAGGGTTTTAAAGAAACATTGACACTAGCAATTGATTAACAAATCAATAAACTTAAATAATTATTGATATAAATAAGCCTGGCAGCTCTGTTTTGTTAACCACACTAAGAAAATAAATATAAATTTTGAATTAATTCTTAAGAATGAAGGATATTTCCAGCTCCAAAATATATTTATCTGGCAGATTGCCGTGTTGAAATGCCAAATTTTGGTAAATTTCTTCAGTCAAACAGGGTTTTGAAGAAACATTGACACTAGCAATTGATTAACAAATCAATAAACTTGAATAATTATTGATATAAATAAGCCTGACAGCTCTGTTTTATTAACCACACTAAGAAAATCGATATAAATTTTCAATTAATTCTTAAGAATGAAGAATAATTTCAGTTCCAAAATCCATTTATCTGGCAGATTGCCGTGTGAAATGCCAAATTTTGGTAAATTTCTTCAGTCAAACAGGGTTTTGAAGAAACATTGACACTAGCAATTGATGAACAAATCAATAAACTTGAATAATTATTGATATAAATAAGCCTGACAGCTCTGTTTTATTAACCACACTAAGAAAATCGATATAAATTTTGAATTAATTCTTAAGAATGAAGAATAATTTCAGTTCCAAAATCCATTTATCTGGCAGATTGCCGTGTGAAATGCCAAATTTTGGTCAATTTCTTCAGTCAAACAGGGTTTTGAAGAAACATTGACATTAGCAATTGATGAACAAATCAATAAACTTGAATAATTATTGATATAAATAAGCCTGACATCTCTGTTTTATTAACCACACTAAGAAAATCGATATAAATTTTGAATTAATTCTTAAGAATTATGAATATTTCCAGCTCCAAAATCCATTTATCTGGCAGATTGCCGTGTTGAAATGCCAAATTTTAGTCAATTTCTTCAGTCAAACACGGTTTTGAAGAAACATTGACACTAGCAATTGATTAACAAATCAATAAACTTGAATAATTATTGATATAAATAAGCCTGGCAGCTCTGTTTTGTTAACCACACTAAGAAAATAAATATAACTTTTGAATTAATTCTTAAGAATGAAGAATATTTCCAGCTCCAAAATCCATTTATCTGGCAGATTGCCGTGTTGAATTGCCATATTTTGGTAAATTTCTTCAGTCAAACAGGGTTTTGAAGAAACATTGACACTAGCAATTGATTAACAAATCAATAAACTTGAATAATTATTGATATAAATAAGCCTGACAGCTCTGTTTTATTAACCACACTAAGAAAATCGATATAAATTTTGAATTAATTCTTAAGAATGAAGGATATTTCCAGCTCCAAAATCTATTTATCTGGCAGATTGCCGTGTTGAAATGCCAAATTTTGGTAAATTTCTTCAGTCAAACAGGGTTTTGAAGAAACATTGACACTAGCAATTGATTAACAAATCAATAAACGTGAATAATTATTGATATAAATAAGCCTGACAGCTCTGTTTTATTAACCACACTAAGAAAATCGATATAAATTTTGAATTAATTCTTAAGAATGAAGAATAATTTCAGTTCCAAAATCCATTTATCTGGCAGATTGCCGTGTTGAAATGCCATATTTTGGTAAATTTCTTCAGTCAAACAGGGTTTTGAAGAAACATTGACACTAGCAATTGATTAACAAATCAATAAACTTGAATAATTATTGATATAAATAAGCCTGGCAGCTCTGTTTTGTTAACCACACTAAGAAAATAAATATAAATTTTGAATAAATTCTTAAGAATTATGAATATTTCCAGCTCCAAAATCCATTTATCTGGCAGATTGCCGTGTTGAAATGCCAAATTTTAGTCAATTTCTTCAGTCAAACAGGGTTTTGAAGAAACATTGACACTAGCAATTGATTAACAAATCAATAAACTTGAATAATTATTGATATAAATAAGCCTGCCAGCTCTGTTTTATTAACCACACTAAGAAAATAAATATAAATTTTGAATTAATTCTTAAGAATGAAGAATATTTCCAGCTCCAAAATCCATTTATCTGGCAGATTGCCGTGTTGAAATGCCATATTTTGGTAAATTTCTTCAGTCAAACAGGGTTTTGAAGAAACATTGACACCAGCAATTGATTGACAAATCAATAAACTTGAATAATTATTGATATAAATAAGCCTGGCTGCTCTGTTTTGTTAACCACACTAAGAAAATAAATATAAATTTTGAATTAATTCTTAATAATGAAGGATATTTCCAGCTCCAAAATCTATTTATCTGGCAGATTGCCGTGTTGAAATGCCAAATTTTGGTAAATTTCTTCAGTCAAACAGGGTTATGAAGAAACATTGACACTAGCAATTGATTAACAAATCATTAAACTTGAATAATTATTGATATAAATAAGCCTGGCAGCTCTGTTTTGTTAACCACACTAAGAAAATAAATATAAATTTTGAATTAATTCTTAAGAATGAAGAATAATTTCAGTTCCAAAATCCATTTATCTGGCAGATTGTCGTGTGAAATGGCAAATTTTGGTAAATTTCTTCAGTCAAACAGGGTTTTGAAGAAACATTGACACTAGCAATTGATTAACAAATCAATAAACTTGAATAATTATTGATATAAATAAGCCTGGCAGCTCTGTTTTGTTAACCACACTAAGAAAATAAATATAAATTTTGAATTAATTCTTAAGAATGAAGGATATTTCCAGCTCCAAAATCTATTTATCTGGCAGATTGCCGTGTTGAAATGCCAAATTTTGGTAAATTTCTTTAGTCAAACAGGGTTTTAAAGAAACATTGACACTAGCAATTGATTAACAAATCAATAAACTTAAATAATTATTGATATAAATAAGCCTGGCAGCTCTGTTTTGTTAACCACACTAAGAAAATAAATATAAATTTTGAATTAATTCTTAAGAATGAAGGATATTTCCAGCTCCAAAATATATTTATCTGGCAGATTGCCGTGTTGAAATGCCAAATTTTGGTAAATTTCTTCAGTCAAACAGGGTTTTGAAGAAACATTGACACTAGCAATTGATTAACAAATCAATAAACTTGAATAATTATTGATATAAATAAGCCTGACAGCTCTGTTTTATTAACCACACTAAGAAAATCGATATAAATTTTCAATTAATTCTTAAGAATGAAGAATAATTTCAGTTCCAAAATCCATTTATCTGGCAGATTGCCGTGTGAAATGCCAAATTTTGGTAAATTTCTTCAGTCAAACAGGGTTTTGAAGAAACATTGACACTAGCAATTGATGAACAAATCAATAAACTTGAATAATTATTGATATAAATAAGCCTGACAGCTCTGTTTTATTAACCACACTAAGAAAATCGATATAAATTTTGAATTAATTCTTAAGAATGAAGAATAATTTCAGTTCCAAAATCCATTTATCTGGCAGATTGCCGTGTGAAATGCCAAATTTTGGTCAATTTCTTCAGTCAAACAGGGTTTTGAAGAAACATTGACATTAGCAATTGATGAACAAATCAATAAACTTGAATAATTATTGATATAAATAAGCCTGACATCTCTGTTTTATTAACCACACTAAGAAAATCGATATAAATTTTGAATTAATTCTTAAGAATTATGAATATTTCCAGCTCCAAAATCCATTTATCTGGCAGATTGCCGTGTTGAAATGCCAAATTTTAGTCAATTTCTTCAGTCAAACACGGTTTTGAAGAAACATTGACACTAGCAATTGATTAACAAATCAATAAACTTGAATAATTATTGATATAAATAAGCCTGGCAGCTCTGTTTTGTTAACCACACTAAGAAAATAAATATAACTTTTGAATTAATTCTTAAGAATGAAGAATATTTCCAGCTCCAAAATCCATTTATCTGGCAGATTGCCGTGTTGAATTGCCATATTTTGGTAAATTTCTTCAGTCAAACAGGGTTTTGAAGAAACATTGACACTAGCAATTGATTAACAAATCAATAAACTTGAATAATTATTGATATAAATAAGTCTGGCAGCTCTGTTTTGTTAACCACACTAAGAAAATAAATATAAATTTTGAATTAATTCTTAAGAATGAAGGATATTTCCAGCTCCAAAATCTATTTATCTGGCAGATTGCCGTGTTGAAATGCCAAAATTTGGTAAATTTCTTCAGTCAAACAGGGTTTTGAAGAAACATTGACACTAGCAATTGATTAACAAATCAATAAACTTGAATAATTATTGATATAAATAAGCCTGACAGCTCTGTTTTATTAACCACACTAAGAAAATCGATATAAATTTTGAATTAATTCTTAAGAATGAAGGATATTTCCAGCTCCAAAATCTATTTATCTGGCAGATTGCCGTGTTGAAATGCCAAATTTTGGTAAATTTCTTCAGTCAAACAGGGTTTTGAAGAAACATTGACACTAGCAATTGATTAACAAATCAATAAACTTGAATAATTATTGATATAAATAAGCCTGGCAGCTCTGTTTTGTTAACCACACTAAGAAAATAAATATAACTTTTGAATTAATTCTTAAGAATGAAGAATATTTCCAGCTCCAAAATCCATTTATCTGGCAGATTGCCGTGTTGAAATGCCATATTTTGGTAAATTTCTTCAGTCAAACAGGGTTTTGAAGAAACATTGACACTAGCAATTGATTAACAAATCAATAAACTTGAATAATTATTGATATAAATAAGCCTGGCAGCATTGTTTTGTTAACCACACTAAGAAAATAAATATAAATTTTGAATAAATTCTTAAGAATTATGAATATTTCCAGCTCCAAAATCCATTTATCTGGCAGATTGCCGTGTTGAAATGCCATATTTTGGTAAATTTCTTCAGTCAAACAGGGTTTTGAAGAAACATTGACACTAGCAATTGATTAACAAATCAATAAACTTGAATAATTATTGATATAAATAAGCCTGGCAGCTCTGTTTTGTTATCCACACTAAGAAAATAAATATAAATTTTGAATAAATTCTTAAGAATTATGAATATTTCCAGCTCCAAAATCCATTTATCTGGCAGATTGCCGTGTTGAAATGCCAAATTTTAGTCAATTTCTTCAGTCAAACAGGGTTTTGAAGAAACATTGACACTAGCAATTGATTAACAAATCAATAAACTTGAATAATTATTGATATAAATAAGCCTGCCAGCTCTGTTTTATTAACCACACTAAGAAAATAAATATAAATTTTGAATTAATTCTTAAGAATGAAGAATATTTCCAGCTCCAAAATCCATTTATCTGGCAGATTGCCGTGTTGAAATGCCATATTTTGGTAAATTTCTTCAGTCAAACAGGGTTTTGAAGAAACATTGACACCAGCAATTGATTGACAAATCAATAAACTTGAATAATTATTGATATAAATAAGCCTGGCTGCTCTGTTTTGTTAACCACACTAAGAAAATAAATATAAATTTTGAATTAATTCTTAATAATGAAGGATATTTCCAGCTCCAAAATCTATTTATCTGGCAGATTGCCGTGTTGAAATGCCAAATTTTGGTAAATTTCTTCAGTCAAACAGGGTTATGAAGAAACATTGACACTAGCAATTGATTAACAAATCAATAAACTTGAATAATTATTGGTATAAATAAGCCTGGCAGCTCTGTTTTGTTAACCACACTAAGAAAATAAATATAACTTTTGAATTAATTCTTAAGAATGAAGAATATTTCCAGCTCCAAAATCCATTTATCTGGCAGATTGCCGTGTTGAATTGCCATATTTTGGTAAATTTCTTCAGTCAAACAGGGTTTTGAAGAAACATTGACACTAGCAATTGATTAACAAATCAATAAACTTGAATAATTATTGATATAAATAAGTCTGGCAGCTCTGTTTTGTTAACCACACTAAGAAAATAAATATAAATTTTGAATTAATTCTTAAGAATGAAGGATATTTCCAGCTCCAAAATCTATTTATCTGGCAGATTGCCGTGTTGAAATGCCAAAATTTGGTAAATTTCTTCAGTCAAACAGGGTTTTGAAGAAACATTGACACTAGCAATTGATTAACAAATCAATAAACTTGAATAATTATTGATATAAATAAGCCTGACAGCTCTGTTTTATTAACCACACTAAGAAAATCGATATAAATTTTGAATTAATTCTTAAGAATGAAGGATATTTCCAGCTCCAAAATCTATTTATCTGGCAGATTGCCGTGTTGAAATGCCAAATTTTGGTAAATTTCTTCAGTCAAACAGGGTTTTGAAGAAACATTGACACTAGCAATTGATTAACAAATCAATAAACTTGAATAATTATTGATATAAATAAGCCTGGCAGCTCTGTTTTGTTAACCACACTAAGAAAATAAATATAACTTTTGAATTAATTCTTAAGAATGAAGAATATTTCCAGCTCCAAAATCCATTTATCTGGCAGATTGCCGTGTTGAAATGCCATATTTTGGTAAATTTCTTCAGTCAAACAGGGTTTTGAAGAAACATTGACACTAGCAATTGATTAACAAATCAATAAACTTGAATAATTATTGATATAAATAAGCCTGGCAGCAATGTTTTGTTAACCACACTAAGAAAATATATAAATTTTGATTAATTCTTAAGAATTATGAATATTTCCAGCTCCAAAATCCATTTATATGGCAGATTGCCGTGTTGAAATACCAAATTTTGGTAAATTTCTTTAGTTTAACAAGAAAAATCGACACAAGTAATTCATTAACAAATCTATTAACTTGAATTATTATTGATATAAATAAGCCTGGCAGCTCTGTTTTGTTAACCACACTAAGAAAATCGATATAAATTTTGAATTAATTCTTAAGAATGAAGGATATTTCCAGCTCCAAAATCTATTTATCTGGCAGATTGCCTGGTTGAAATGCCAAATTTTGGTAAATTTCTTCAGTCAAACAGATTTTTGAAGAAACATTGACACTAGCAATTGATTAACAAATCAATAAACTTGAATAATTATTGATATAAATAAGCCTGACAGCTCTGTTTTATTAACCACACTAAGAAAATCGATATAAATTTTGAATTAATTCTTAAGAATGAAGAATAATTTCAGTTCCAAAATCCATTTATCTGGCAGATTGCCGTGTTGAAATGCCATATTTTGGTAAATTTCTTCAGTCAAACAGGGTTTTGAAGAAACATTGACACTAGCAATTGATTAACAAATCAATAAACTTGAATAATTATTGATATAAATAAGCCTGGCAGCTCTGTTTTGTTAACCACACTAAGAAAATAAATATAAATTTTGAATAAATTCTTAAGAATTATGAATATTTCCAGCTCCAAAATCCATTTATCTGGCAGATTGCCGTGTTGAAATGCCAAATTTTAGTCAATTTCTTCAGTCAAACAGGGTTTTGAAGAAACATTGACACTAGCAATTGATTAACAAATCAATAAACTTGAATAATTATTGATATAAATAAGCCTGCCAGCTCTGTTTTATTAACCACACTAAGAAAATAAATATAAATTTTGAATTAATTCTTAAGAATGAAGAATATTTCCAGCTCCAAAATCCATTTATCTGGCAGATTGCCGTGTTGAAATGCCATATTTTGGTAAATTTCTTCAGTCAAACAGGGTTTTGAAGAAACATTGACACCAGCAATTGATTGACAAATCAATAAACTTGAATAATTATTGATATAAATAAGCCTGGCTGCTCTGTTTTGTTAACCACACTAAGAAAATAAATATAAATTTTGAATTAATTCTTAATAATGAAGGATATTTCCAGCTCCAAAATCTATTTATCTGGCAGATTGCCGTGTTGAAATGCCAAATTTTGGTAAATTTCTTCAGTCAAACAGGGTTATGAAGAAACATTGACACTAGCAATTGATTAACAAATCATTAAACTTGAATAATTATTGATATAAATAAGCCTGGCAGCTCTGTTTTGTTAACCACACTAAGAAAATAAATATAAATTTTGAATTAATTCTTAAGAATGAAGAATAATTTCAGTTCCAAAATCCATTTATCTGGCAGATTGTCGTGTGAAATGGCAAATTTTGGTAAATTTCTTCAGTCAAACAGGGTTTTGAAGAAACATTGACACTAGCAATTGATTAACAAATCAATAAACTTGAATAATTATTGATATAAATAAGCCTGGCAGCTCTGTTTTGTTAACCACACTAAGAAAATAAATATAAATTTTGAATTAATTCTTAAGAATGAAGGATATTTCCAGCTCCAAAATCTATTTATCTGGCAGATTGCCGTGTTGAAATGCCAAATTTTGGTAAATTTCTTTAGTCAAACAGGGTTTTGAAGAAACATTGACACTAGCAATTGATTAACAAATCAATAAACTTAAATAATTATTGATATAAATAAGCCTGGCAGCTCTGTTTTGTTAACCACACTAAGAAAATAAATATAAATTTTGAATTAATTCTTAAGAATGAAGGATATTTCCAGCTCCAAAATCTATTTATCTGGCAGATTGCCGTGTTGAAATGCCAAATTTTGGTAAATTTCTTCAGTCAAACAGGGTTTTGAAGAAACATTGACACTAGCAATTGATTAACAAATCAATAAACTTGAATAATTATTGATATAAATAAGCCTGACAGCTCTGTTTTATTAACCACACTAAGAAAATCGATATAAATTTTCAATTAATTCTTAAGAATGAAGAATAATTTCAGTTCCAAAATCCATTTATCTGGCAGATTGCCGTGTGAAATGCCAAATTTTGGTAAATTTCTTCAGTCAAACAGGGTTTTGAAGAAACATTGACACTAGCAATTGATGAACAAATCAATAAACTTGAATAATTATTGATATAAATAAGCCTGACAGCTCTGTTTTATTAACCACACTAAGAAAATCGATATAAATTTTGAATTAATTCTTAAGAATGAAGAATAATTTCAGTTCCAAAATCCATTTATCTGGCAGATTGCCGTGTGAAATGCCAAATTTTGGTCAATTTCTTCAGTCAAACAGGGTTTTGAAGAAACATTGACATTAGCAATTGATGAACAAATCAATAAACTTGAATAATTATTGATATAAATAAGCCTGACATCTCTGTTTTATTAACCACACTAAGAAAATCGATATAAATTTTGAATTAATTCTTAAGAATTATGAATATTTCCAGCTCCAAAATCCATTTATCTGGCAGATTGCCGTGTTGAAATGCCAAATTTTAGTCAATTTCTTCAGTCAAACACGGTTTTGAAGAAACATTGACACTAGCAATTGATTAACAAATCAATAAACTTGAATAATTATTGATATAAATAAGCCTGGCAGCTCTGTTTTGTTAACCACACTAAGAAAATAAATATAACTTTTGAATTAATTCTTAAGAATGAAGAATATTTCCAGCTCCAAAATCCATTTATCTGGCAGATTGCCGTGTTGAATTGCCATATTTTGGTAAATTTCTTCAGTCAAACAGGGTTTTGAAGAAACATTGACACTAGCAATTGATTAACAAATCAATAAACTTGAATAATTATTGATATAAATAAGTCTGGCAGCTCTGTTTTGTTAACCACACTAAGAAAATAAATATAAATTTTGAATTAATTCTTAAGAATGAAGGATATTTCCAGCTCGAAAATCTATTTATCTGGCAGATTGCCGTGTTGAAATGCCAAAATTTGGTAAATTTCTTCAGTCAAACAGGGTTTTGAAGAAACATTGACACTAGCAATTGATTAACAAATCAATAAACTTGAATAATTATTGATATAAATAAGCCTGGCAGCTCTGTTTTGTTAACCACACTAAGAAAATAAATATAACTTTTGAATTAATTCTTAAGAATGAAGAATATTTCCAGCTCCAAAATCCATTTATCTGGCAGATTGCCGTGTTGAAATGCCATATTTTGGTAAATTTCTTCAGTCAAACAGGGTTTTGAAGAAACATTGACACTAGCAATTGATTAACAAATCAATAAACTTGAATAATTATTGATATAAATAAGCCTGGCAGCATTGTTTTGTTAACCACACTAAGAAAATATATAAATTTTGAATTAATTCTTAAGAATTATGAATATTTCCAGCTCCAAAATCCATTTATATGGCAGATTGCCGTGTTGAAATATCAAATTTTGGTAAATTTCTTTAGTTTAACAAGAAAAATCGACACAAGTAATTCATTAACAAATCTATTAACTTGAATTATTATTGATATAAATAAGCCTGGCAGCTCTGTTTTGTTAACCACACTAAGAAAATCGATATAAATTTTGAATTAATTCTTAAGAATGAAGGATATTTCCAGCTCCAAAATCTATTTATCTGGCAGATTGCCGTGTTGAAATGCCAAATTTTGGTAAATTTCTTCAGTCAAACAGGGTTTTGAAGAAACATTGACACTAGCAATTGATTAACAAATCAATAAACTTGAACAATTATTGATATAAATAAGCCCGGCAGCTCTGTTTTATTAACCACACTAAGAAAATAAATATAAATTTTGAATTAATTCTTAAGAATGGAGGATATTTCCAGCTCCAAAATCTATTTATCTGGCAGATTGCCGTGTTGAAATGCCAAATTTTGGTAAATTTCTTCAGTCAAACAAGGTTTTGAAGAAACATTGACACTAGCAATTGATTAACAAATCAATAAACTTGAATAATTATTGATATAAATAAGCCTGGCAGCTCTGTTTTGTTAACCACACTAAGAAAATAAATATAAATTTTGAATTAATTCTTAAGAATGAAGGATATTTCCAGCTCCAAAATCTATTTATCTGGCAGATTGCCGTGTTGAAATGCCAAATTTTGGTAAATTTCTTCAGTCAAACAGGGTTTTGAAGAAACATTGACACCAGCAATTGATTGACAAATCAATAAACTTGAATAATTATTGATATAAATAAGCCTGGCTGCTCTGTTTTGTTAACCACACTAAGAAAATAAATATAAATTTTGAATTAATTCTTAATAATGAAGGATATTTCCAGCTCCAAAATCTATTTATCTGGCAGATTGCCGTGTTGAAATGCCAAATTTTGGTAAATTTCTTCAGTCAAACAGGGTTATGAAGAAACATTGACACTAGCAATTGATTAACAAATCATTAAACTTGAATAATTATTGATATAAATAAGCCTGGCAGCTCTGTTTTGTTAACCACACTAAGAAAATAAATATAAATTTTGAATTAATTCTTAAGAATGAAGGATATTTCCAGCTCCAAAATCTATTTATCTGGCAGATTGCCGTGTTGAAATGCCAAATTTTGGTAAATTTCTTTAGTCAAACAGGGTTTTGAAGAAACATTGACACTAGCAATTGATTAACAAATCAATAAACTTAAATAATTATTGATATAAATAAGCCTGGCAGCTCTGTTTTGTTAACCACACTAAGAAAATAAATATAAATTTTGAATTAATTCTTAAGAATGAAGGATATTTCCAGCTCCAAAATCTATTTATCTGGCAGATTGCCGTGTTGAAATGCCAAATTTTGGTAAATTTCTTCAGTCAAACAGGGTTTTGAAGAAACATTGACACTAGCAATTGATGAACAAATCAATAAACTTGAATAATTATTGATATAAATAAGCCTGACATCTCTGTTTTATTAACCACACTAAGAAAATCGATATAAATTTTGAATTAATTCTTAAGAATTATGAATATTTCCAGCTCCAAAATCCATTTATCTGGCAGATTGCCGTGTTGAAATGCCAAATTTTAGTCAATTTCTTCAGTCAAACACGGTTTTGAAGAAACATTGACACTAGCAATTGATTAACAAATCAATAAACTTGAATAATTATTGATATAAATAAGCCTGGCAGCTCTGTTTTGTTAACCACACTAAGAAAATAAATATAACTTTTGAATTAATTCTTAAGAATGAAGAATATTTCCAGCTCCAAAATCCATTTATCTGGCAGATTGCCGTGTTGAATTGCCATATTTTGGTAAATTTCTTCAGTCAAACAGGGTTTTGAAGAAACATTGACACTAGCAATTGATTAACAAATCAATAAACTTGAATAATTATTGATATAAATAAGTCTGGCAGCTCTGTTTTGTTAACCACACTAAGAAAATAAATATAAATTTTGAATTAATTCTTAAGAATGAAGGATATTTCCAGCTCGAAAATCTATTTATCTGGCAGATTGCCGTGTTGAAATGCCAAAATTTGGTAAATTTCTTCAGTCAAACAGGGTTTTGAAGAAACATTGACACTAGCAATTGATTAACAAATCAATAAACTTGAATAATTATTGATATAAATAAGCCTGGCAGCTCTGTTTTGTTAACCACACTAAGAAAATAAATATAACTTTTGAATTAATTCTTAAGAATGAAGAATATTTCCAGCTCCAAAATCCATTTATCTGGCAGATTGCCGTGTTGAAATGCCATATTTTGGTAAATTTCTTCAGTCAAACAGGGTTTTGAAGAAACATTGACACTAGCAATTGATTAACAAATCAATAAACTTGAATAATTATTGATATAAATAAGCCTGGCAGCATTGTTTTGTTAACCACACTAAGAAAATATATAAATTTTGAATTAATTCTTAAGAATTATGAATATTTCCAGCTCCAAAATCCATTTATATGGCAGATTGCCGTGTTGAAATATCAAATTTTGGTAAATTTCTTTAGTTTAACAAGAAAAATCGACACAAGTAATTCATTAACAAATCTATTAACTTGAATTATTATTGATATAAATAAGCCTGGCAGCTCTGTTTTGTTAACCACACTAAGAAAATCGATATAAATTTTGAATTAATTCTTAAGAATGAAGGATATTTCCAGCTCCAAAATCTATTTATCTGGCAGATTGCCGTGTTGAAATGCCAAATTTTGGTAAATTTCTTCAGTCAAACAGGGTTTTGAAGAAACATTGACACTAGCAATTGATTAACAAATCAATAAACTTGAACAATTATTGATATAAATAAGCCCGGCAGCTCTGTTTTATTAACCACACTAAGAAAATAAATATAAATTTTGAATTAATTCTTAAGAATGGAGGATATTTCCAGCTCCAAAATCTATTTATCTGGCAGATTGCCGTGTTGAAATGCCAAATTTTGGTAAATTTCTTCAGTCAAACAGGGTTTTGAAGAAACATTGACACCAGCAATTGATTGACAAATCAATAAACTTGAATAATTATTGATATAAATAAGCCTGGCTGCTCTGTTTTGTTAACCACACTAAGAAAATAAATATAAATTTTGAATTAATTCTTAATAATGAAGGATATTTCCAGCTCCAAAATCTATTTATCTGGCAGATTGCCGTGTTGAAATGCCAAATTTTGGTAAATTTCTTCAGTCAAACAGGGTTATGAAGAAACATTGACACTAGCAATTGATTAACAAATCATTAAACTTGAATAATTATTGATATAAATAAGCCTGGCAGCTCTGTTTTGTTAACCACACTAAGAAAATAAATATAAATTTTGAATTAATTCTTAAGAATGAAGGATATTTCCAGCTCCAAAATCTATTTATCTGGCAGATTGCCGTGTTGAAATGCCAAATTTTGGTAAATTTCTTTAGTCAAACAGGGTTTTGAAGAAACATTGACACTAGCAATTGATTAACAAATCAATAAACTTAAATAATTATTGATATAAATAAGCCTGGCAGCTCTGTTTTGTTAACCACACTAAGAAAATAAATATAAATTTTGAATTAATTCTTAAGAATGAAGGATATTTCCAGCTCCAAAATCTATTTATCTGGCAGATTGCCGTGTTGAAATGCCAAATTTTGGTAAATTTCTTCAGTCAAACAGGGTTTTGAAGAAACATTGACACTAGCAATTGATGAACAAATCAATAAACTTGAATAATTATTGATATAAATAAGCCTGACATCTCTGTTTTATTAACCACACTAAGAAAATCGATATAAATTTTGAATTAATTCTTAAGAATTATGAATATTTCCAGCTCCAAAATCCATTTATCTGGCAGATTGCCGTGTTGAAATGCCAAATTTTAGTCAATTTCTTCAGTCAAACACGGTTTTGAAGAAACATTGACACTAGCAATTGATTAACAAATCAATAAACTTGAATAATTATTGATATAAATAAGCCTGGCAGCTCTGTTTTGTTAACCACACTAAGAAAATAAATATAACTTTTGAATTAATTCTTAAGAATGAAGAATATTTCCAGCTCCAAAATCCATTTATCTGGCAGATTGCCGTGTTGAATTGCCATATTTTGGTAAATTTCTTCAGTCAAACAGGGTTTTGAAGAAACATTGACACTAGCAATTGATTAACAAATCAATAAACTTGAATAATTATTGATATAAATAAGTCTGGCAGCTCTGTTTTGTTAACCACACTAAGAAAATAAATATAAATTTTGAATTAATTCTTAAGAATGAAGGATATTTCCAGCTCGAAAATCTATTTATCTGGCAGATTGCCGTGTTGAAATGCCAAAATTTGGTAAATTTCTTCAGTCAAACAGGGTTTTGAAGAAACATTGACACTAGCAATTGATTAACAAATCAATAAACTTGAATAATTATTGATATAAATAAGCCTGGCAGCTCTGTTTTGTTAACCACACTAAGAAAATAAATATAACTTTTGAATTAATTCTTAAGAATGAAGAATATTTCCAGCTCCAAAATCCATTTATCTGGCAGATTGCCGTGTTGAAATGCCATATTTTGGTAAATTTCTTCAGTCAAACAGGGTTTTGAAGAAACATTGACACTAGCAATTGATTAACAAATCAATAAACTTGAATAATTATTGATATAAATAAGCCTGGCAGCATTGTTTTGTTAACCACACTAAGAAAATATATAAATTTTGAATTAATTCTTAAGAATTATGAATATTTCCAGCTCCAAAATCCATTTATATGGCAGATTGCCGTGTTGAAATATCAAATTTTGGTAAATTTCTTTAGTTTAACAAGAAAAATCGACACAAGTAATTCATTAACAAATCTATTAACTTGAATTATTATTGATATAAATAAGCCTGGCAGCTCTGTTTTGTTAACCACACTAAGAAAATCGATATTAATTTTGAATTAATTCTTAAGAATGAAGGATATTTCCAGCTCCAAAATCTATTTATCTGGCAGATTGCCGTGTTGAAATGCCAAATTTTGGTAAATTTCTTCAGTCAAACAGGGTTTTGAAGAAACATTGACACTAGCAATTGATTAACAAATCAATAAACTTGAACAATTATTGATATAAATAAGCCCGGCAGCTCTGTTTTATTAACCACACTAAGAAAATAAATATAAATTTTGAATTAATTCTTAAGAATGGAGGATATTTCCAGCTCCAAAATCTATTTATCTGGCAGATTGCCGTGTTGAAATGCCAAATTTTGGTAAATTTCTTCAGTCAAACAAGGTTTTGAAGAAACATTGACACTAGCAATTGATTAACAAATCAATAAACTTGAATAATTATTGATATAAATAAGCCTGGCAGCTCTGTTTTGTTAACCACACTAAGAAAATAAATATAAATTTTGAATTAATTCTTAAGAATGAAGGATATTTCCAGCTCCAAAATCTATTTATCTGGCAGATTGCCGTGTTGAAATGCCAAATTTTGGTAAATTTCTTCAGTCAAACAGGGTTTTGAAGAAACATTGACACTAGCAATTGATTAACAAATCAATAAACTTGAATAATTATTGATATAAATAAGCCTGGCAGCTCTGTTTTGTTAACCACACTAAGAAAATAAATATAAATTTTGAATTAATTCTTAAAAATAAAGGATATTTCCAGCTCCAAAATCTATTTATCTGGCAGATTGCCTGGTTGAAATGCCAAATTTTGGTAAATTTCTTCAGTCAAACAGATTTTTGAAGAAACATTGACACTAGCAATTGATTAACAAATCAATAAACTTGAATAATTATTGATATAAATAAGCCTGACAGCTCTGTTTTATTAACCACACTAAGAAAATCGATATAAATTTTGAATTAATTCTTAAGAATGAAGAATAATTTCAGTTCCAAAATCCATTTATCTGGCAGATTGCCGTGTGAAATGCCAAATTTTGGTCAATTTCTTCAGTCAAACAGGGTTTTGAAGAAACATTGACAATAGCAATTGATTAACAAATCAATAAACTTGAATAATTATTGATATAAATAAGCCTGGCTGCTCTGTTTTGTTAACCACACTAAGAAAATAAATATAAATTTTGAATTAATTCTTAATAATGAAGGATATTTCCAGCTCCAAAATCTATTTATCTGGCAGATTGCCGTGTTGAAATGCCATATTTTGGTAAATTTCTTCAGTCAAACAGGGTTTTGAAGAAACATTGACACCAGCAATTGATTGACAAATCAATAAACTTGAATAATTATTGATATAAATAAGCCTGGCTGCTCTGTTTTGTTAACCACACTAAGAAAATAAATATAAATTTTGAATTAATTCTTAATAATGAAGGATATTTCCAGCTCCAAAATCTATTTATCTGGCAGATTGCCGTGTTGAAATGCCAAATTTTGGTAAATTTCTTCAGTCAAACAGGGTTATGAAGAAACATTGACACTAGCAATTGATTAACAAATCATTAAACTTGAATAATTATTGATATAAATAAGCCTGGCAGCTCTGTTTTGTTAACCACACTAAGAAAATAAATATAAATTTTGAATTAATTCTTAAGAATGAAGGATATTTCCAGCTCCAAAATCTATTTATCTGGCAGATTGCCGTGTTGAAATGCCAAATTTTGGTAAATTTCTTTAGTCAAACAGGGTTTTGAAGAAACATTGACACTAGCAATTGATTAACAAATCAATAAACTTAAATAATTATTGATATAAATAAGCCTGGCAGCTCTGTTTTGTTAACCACACTAAGAAAATAAATATAAATTTTGAATTAATTCTTAAGAATGAAGGATATTTCCAGCTCCAAAATCTATTTATCTGGCAGATTGCCGTGTTGAAATGCCAAATTTTGGTAAATTTCTTCAGTCAAACAGGGTTTTGAAGAAACATTGACACTAGCAATTGATTAACAAATCAATAAACTGGAATAATTATTGATATAAATAAGCCTGGCAGCTCTGTTTTGTTAACCACACTAAGAAAATAAATATAAATTTTGATTTAATTCTTAAGAATGAAGGATATTTCCAGCTCCAAAATCTATTTATCTGGCAGATTGCCGTGTTGAAATGCCAAATTTTGGTAAATTTCTTCAGTCAAACAGGGTTTTGAAGAAACATTGACACTAGCAATTGATTAACAAATCAATAAACTTGAATAATTATTGATATAAATAAGCCTGACAGCTCTGTTTTATTAACCACACTAAGAAAATCGATATAAATTTTCAATTAATTCTTAAGAATGAAGGATATTTCCAGCTCTAAAATCTATTTATCTGGCAGATTGCCGTGTTGAAATGCCAAATTTTGGTAAATTTCTTCAGTCAAACAGGGTTTTGAAGAAACATTGACACTAGCAATTGATGAACAAATCAATAAACTTGAATAATTATTGATATAAATAACCCTGACATCTCTGTTTTATTAACCACACTAAGAAAATCGATATAAATTTTGAATTAATTCTTAAGAATGAAGAATAATTTCAGTTCCAAAATCCATTTATCTGGCAGATTGCCGTGTGAAATGCCAAATTTTGGTAAATTTCTTCAGTCAAACAGGGTTTTGAAGAAACATTGACACTAGCAATTGATTAACAAATCAATAAACTTGAATAATTATTGATATAAATAAGCCTGGCAGCTCTGTTTTGTTAACCACACTAAGAAAATAAATATAAATTTTGAATTAATTCTTAAGAATGAAGGATATTTCCAGCTCCAAAATCTATTTATCTGGCAGATTGCCGTGTTGAAATGCCAAATTTTGGTAAATTTCTTCAGTCAAACAGGGTTTTGAAGAAACATTGACACTAGCAATTGATGAACAAATCAATAAACTTGAATAATTATTGATATAAATAACCCTGACATCTCTGTTTTATTAACCACACTAAGAAAATCGATATAAATTTTGAATTAATTCTTAAGAATGAAGAATAATTTCAGTTCCAAAATCCATTTATCTGGCAGATTGCCGTGTGAAATGCCAAATTTTGGTAAATTTCTTCAGTCAAACAGGGTTTTGAAGAAACATTGACACTAGCAATTGATTAACAAATCAATAAACTTGAATAATTATATATATATATAAGCCTGGCAGCTCTGTTTTGTTAACCACACTAAGAAAATAAATATAAATTTTGAATTAATTCTTAAGAATGAAGGATATTTCCAGCTCCAAAATCTATTTATCTGGCAGATTGCCGTGTTGAAATGCCAAATTTTGGTAAATTTCTTCAGTCAAACAGGGTTTTGAAGAAACATTGACACTAGCAATTGATTAACAAATCAATAAACTTGAATAATTATTGATATAAATAAGCCTGCCAGCTCTGTTTTATTAACCACACTAAGAAAATAAATATAAATTTTGAATTAATTCTTAAGAATTATGAATATTTCCAGCTCCAAAATCCATTTATATGGCAGATTGCCGTGTTGAAATACCAAATTTTGGTAAATTTCTTTAGTTTAACAAGAAAAATCGACACAAGTAATTCATTAACAAATCTATAAACTTGAATTATTATTGATATAAATAAGCCTGGCAGCTCTGTTTTGTTAACCACACTAAGAAAATAAATATAAATTTTGAATTAATTCTTAAGAATGAAGAATATTTCCAGCTCCAAAATCCATTTATCTGGCAGATTGCCGTGTTGAAATGCCATATTTTGGTAAATTTCTTTAGTCAAACAGGGTTTTGAAGAAACATTGACACTAGCAATTGATTAACAAATCAATAAACTTGAATAATTATTGATATAAATAAGCCTGGCAGCTCTGTTTTGTTAACCACACTAAGAAAATAAATATAAATTTTGAATTAATTCTTAAGAATGAAGGATATTTCCAGCTCCAAAATCTATTTATCTGGCAGATTGCCGTGTTGAAATGCCAAATTTTGGTAAATTTCTTCAGTCAAACAGGGTTTTGAAGAAACATTGACACTAGCAATTGATGAACAAATCAATAAACTTGAATAATTATTGATATAAATAAGCCTGACATCTCTGTTTTATTAACCACACTAAGAAAATCGATATAAATTTTGAATTAATTCTTAAGAATGAAGAATAATTTCAGTTCCAAAATCCATTTATCTGGCAGATTGCCGTGTGAAATGCCAAATTTTGGTAAATTTCTTCAGTCAAATAGGGTTTTGAGAGAAACATTGACACTAGCAATTGATTAACAAATCAATAAAATTGAATAATTATTGATATAAATAAGCCTGGCAGCTCTGTTTTGTTAACCACACTAAGAAAATAAATATAAATTTTGAATTAATTCTTAAGAATGAAGGATATTTCCAGCTCCAAAATCTATTTATCTGGCAGATTGCCGTGTTGAAATGCCAAATTTTGGTAAATTTCTTCAGTCAAACAGGGTTTTGAAGAAACATTGACACTAGCAATTGATTAACAAATCAATAAACTTGAATAATTATTGATATAAATAAGCCTGCCAGCTCTGTTTTATTAACCACACTAAGAAAATAAATATAAATTTTGAATTAATTCTTAAGAATTATGAATATTTCCAGCTCCAAAATCCATTTATATGGCAGATTGCCGTGTTGAAATACCAAATTTTGGTAAATTTCTTTAGTTTAACAAGAAAAATCGACACAAGTAATTCATTAACAAATCTATAAACTTGAATTATTATTGATATAAATAAGCCTGGCAGCTCTGTTTTGTTAACCACACTAAGAAAATAAATATAAATTTTGAATTAATTCTTAAGAATGAAGAATATTTCCAGCTCCAAAATCCATTTATCTGGCAGATTGCCGTGTTGAAATGCCATATTTTGGTAAATTTCTTTAGTCAAACAGGGTTTTGAAGAAACATTGACACTAGCAATTGATTAACAAATCAATAAACTTGAATAATTATTGATATAAATAAGCCTGGCAGCTCTGTTTTGTTAACCACACTAAGAAAATAAATATAAATTTTGAATTAATTCTTAAGAATGAAGGATATTTCCAGCTCCAAAATCTATTTATCTGGCAGATTGCCGTGTTGAAATGCCAAATTTTGGTAAATTTCTTCAGTCAAACAGGGTTTTGAAGAAACATTGACACTAGCAATTGATGAACAAATCAATAAACTTGAATAATTATTGATATAAATAAGCCTGACATCTCTGTTTTATTAACTACACTAAGAAAATCGATATAAATTTTGAATTAATTCTTAAGAATGAAGAATAATTTCAGTTCCAAAATCCATTTATCTGGCAGATTGCCGTGTGAAATGCCAAATTTTGGTAAATTTCTTCAGTCAAACAGGGTTTTGAGAGAAACATTGACACTAGCAATTGATTAACAAATCAATAAACTTGAATAATTATTGATATAAATAAGCCTGGCAGCTCTGTTTTGTTAACCACACTAAGAAAATAAATATAAATTTTGAATTAATTCTTAAGAATGAAGGATATTACCAGCTCCAAAATCTATTTATCTGGCAGATTGCCGTGTTGAAATGCCAAATTTTGGTAAATTTCTTCAGTCAAACAGGGTTTTGAAGAAACATTGACACTAGCAATTGATTAACAAATCAATAAACTTGAATAATTATTGATATAAATAAGCCTGCCAGCTCTGTTTTATTAACCACACTAAGAAAATAAATATAAATTTTGAATTAATTCTTAAGAATTATGAATATTTCCAGCTCCAAAATCCATTTATATGGCAGATTGCCGTGTTGAAATACCAAATTTTGGTAAATTTCTTTAGTTTAACAAGAAAAATCGACACAAGTAATTCATTAACAAATCTATAAACTTGAATTATTATTGATATAAATAAGCCTGGCAGCTCTGTTTTGTTAACCACACTAAGAAAATCGATATAAATTTTGAATTACTTCTTAAGAATGAAGGATATTTCCAGCTCCAAAATCTATTTATCTGGCAGATTGCCGTGTTGAAATGCCAAATTTTGGTAAATTTCTTCAGTCAAACAGGGTTTTGAAGAAACATTGACACTAGCAATTGATTAACAAATCAATAAACTTGAATAATTATTGATATAAATAAGCCTGGCAGCTCTGTTTTATTAACCACACTAAGAAAATAAATATAAATTTTGAATTAATTCTTAAGAATGGAGGATATTTCCAGCTCCAAAATCTATTTATCTGGCAGATTGCCGTGTTGAAATGCCAAATTTTGGTAAATTTCTTCAGTCAAACAGGGTTTTGAAGAAACATTGACACTAGCAATTGATGAACAAATCAATAAACTTGAATAATTATTGATATAAATAAGCCTGACAGCTCTGTTTTATTAACCACACTAAGAAAATCGATATAAATTTTGAATTAATTCTTAAGAATGAAGAATAATTTCAGTTCCAAAATCCATTTATCTGGCAGATTGCCGTGTGAAATGCCAAATTTTGGTAAATTTCTTCAGTCAAACAGGGTTTTGAAGAAACATTGACACTAGCAATTGATTAACAAATCAATAAACTTGAATAATTATTGATATAAATAAGCCTGGCAGCTCTGTTTTGTTAACCACACTAAGAAAATAAATATAAATTTTGAATTAATTCTTAAGAATGAAGGATATTTCCAGCTCCAAAATCTATTTATCTGGCAGATTGCCGTGTTGAAATGCCAAATTTTGGTAAATTTCTTCAGTCAAACAGGGTTTTAAAGAAACATTGACACTAGCAATTGATGAACAAATCAATAAACTTGAATAATTATTGATATAAATAAGCCTGACAGCTCTGTTTTATTAACCACACTAAGAAAATCGATATAAATTTTGAATTAATTCTTAAGAATGAAGAATAATTTCAGTTCCAAAATCCATTTATCTGGCATATTGCCGTGTGAAATGCCAAATTTTGGTAAATTTCTTCAGTCAAACAGGGTTTTGAAGAAACATTGACACTAGCAATTGATTAACAAATCAATAAACTTGAATAATTATTGATATAAATAAGCCTGGCAGCTCTGTTTTGTTAACCACACTAAGAAAATAAATATAACTTTTGAATTAATTCTTAAGAATGAAGAATATTTCCAGCTCCAAAATCCATTTATCTGGCAGATTGCCGTGTTGAAATGCCATATTTTGGTAAATTTCTTCAGTCAAACAGGGTTTTGAAGAAACATTGACACTAGCAATTGATTAACAAATCAATAAACTTGAATAATTATTGATATAAATAAGCCTGGCAGCTCTGTTTTGTTAACCACACTAAGAAAATAAATATAAATTTTGAATTAATTCTTAAGAATGAAGGATATTTCCAGCTTCAAAATCTATTTATCTGGCAGATCGCCGTGTTGAAATGCCAAATTTTGGTAAATTTCTTCAGTCAAACAGGGTTTTGAAGAAACATTGACACTAGCAATTGATTAACAAATCAATAAACTTGAATAATTATTGATATAAATAAGCCTGACAGCTCTGTTTTATTAACCACACTAAGAAAATCGATATAAATTTTGAATTAATTCTTAAGAATGAAGAATAATTTCAGTTCCAAAATCCATTTATCTGGCAGATTGCCGTGTGAAATGCCAAATTTTGGTAAATTTCTTCAGTCAAACAGGGTTTTGAGAGAAACATTGACACTAGCAATTGATTAACAAATCAATAAACTTGAATAATTATTGATATAAATAAGCCTGGCAGCTCTGTTTTGTTAACCACACTAAGAAAATAAATATAAATTTTGAATTAATTCTTAAGAATGAAGGATATTACCAGCTCCAAAATCTATTTATCTGGCAGATTGCCGTGTTGAAATGCCAAATTTTGGTAAATTTCTTCAGTCAAACAGGGTTTTGAAGAAACATTGACACTAGCAATTGATTAACAAATCAATAAACTTGAATAATTATTGATATAAATAAGCCTGCCAGCTCTGTTTTATTAACCACACTAAGAAAATAAATATAAATTTTGAATTAATTCTTAAGAATTATGAATATTTCCAGCTCCAAAATCCATTTATATGGCAGATTGCCGTGTTGAAATACCAAATTTTGGTAAATTTCTTTAGTTTAACAAGAAAAATCGACACAAGTAATTCATTAACAAATCTATAAACTTGAATTATTATTGATATAAATAAGCCTGGCAGCTCTGTTTTGTTAACCACACTAAGAAAATCGATATAAATTTTGAATTACTTCTTAAGAATGAAGGATATTTCCAGCTCCAAAATCTATTTATCTGGCAGATTGCCGTGTTGAAATGCCAAATTTTGGTAAATTTCTTCAGTCAAACAGGGTTTTAAAGAAACATTGACACTAGCAATTGATGAACAAATCAATAAACTTGAATAATTATTGATATAAATAAGCCTGACAGCTCTGTTTTATTAACCACACTAAGAAAATCGATATAAATTTTGAATTAATTCTTAAGAATGAAGAATAATTTCAGTTCCAAAATCCATTTATCTGGCAGATTGCCGTGTGAAATGCCAAATTTTGGTAAATTTCTTCAGTCAAACAGGGTTTTGAAGAAACATTGACACTAGCAATTGATTAACAAATCAATAAACTTGAATAATTATTGATATAAATAAGCCTGGCAGCTCTGTTTTGTTAACCACACTAAGAAAATAAATATAAATTTTGAATTAATTCTTAAGAATGAAGGATATTTCCAGCTCCAAAATCTATTTATCTGGCAGATTGCCGTGTTGAAATGCCAAATTTTGGTAAATTTCTTCAGTCAAACAGGGTTTTAAAGAAACATTGACACTAGCAATTGATGAACAAATCAATAAACTTGAATAATTATTGATATAAATAAGCCTGACAGCTCTGTTTTATTAACCACACTAAGAAAATCGATATAAATTTTGAATTAATTCTTAAGAATGAAGAATAATTTCAGTTCCAAAATCCATTTATCTGGCATATTGCCGTGTGAAATGCCAAATTTTGGTAAATTTCTTCAGTCAAACAGGGTTTTGAAGAAACATTGACACTAGCAATTGATTAACAAATCAATAAACTTGAATAATTATTGATATAAATAAGCCTGGCAGCTCTGTTTTGTTAACCACACTAAGAAAATAAATATAACTTTTGAATTAATTCTTAAGAATGAAGAATATTTCCAGCTCCAAAATCCATTTATCTGGCAGATTGCCGTGTTGAAATGCCATATTTTGGTAAATTTCTTCAGTCAAACAGGGTTTTGAAGAAACATTGACACTAGCAATTGATTAACAAATCAATAAACTTGAATAATTATTGATATAAATAAGCCTGGCAGCTCTGTTTTGTTAACCACACTAAGAAAATAAATATAAATTTTGAATTAATTCTTAAGAATGAAGGATATTTCCAGCTTCAAAATCTATTTATCTGGCAGATCGCCGTGTTGAAATGCCAAATTTTGGTAAATTTCTTCAGTCAAACAGGGTTTTGAAGAAACATTGACACTAGCAATTGATTAACAAATCAATAAACTTGAATAATTATTGATATAAATAAGCCTGACAGCTCTGTTTTGTTAACCACACTAAGAAAATAAATATAAATTTTGAATTAATTCTTAAGAATGAAGGATATTTCCAGCTCCAAAATCTATTTATCTGGCAGATTGCCGTGTTGAAATGCCAAATTTTGGTAAATTTCTTCAGTCAAACAGGGTTTTGAAGAAACATTGACACTAGCAATTGATTAACAAATCAATAAACTTGAATAATTATTGATATAAATAAGCCTGACAGCTCTGTTTTATTAACCACACTAAGAAAATCGATATAAATTTTGAATTAATTCTTAAGAATGAAGAATAATTTCAGTTCCAAAATCCATTTATCTGGCAGATTGCCGTGTGAAATGCCAAATTTTGGTAAATTTCTTCAGTCAAACAGGGTTTTGAGAGAAACATTGACACTAGCAATTGATTAACAAATCAATAAACTTGAATAATTATTGATATAAATAAGCCTGGCAGCTCTGTTTTGTTAACCACACTAAGAAAATAAATATAAATTTTGAATTAATTCTTAAGAATGAAGGATATTACCAGCTCCAAAATCTATTTATCTGGCAGATTGCCGTGTTGAAATGCCAAATTTTGGTAAATTTCTTCAGTCAAACAGGGTTTTGAAGAAACATTGACACTAGCAATTGATTAACAAATCAATAAACTTGAATAATTATTGATATAAATAAGCCTGCCAGCTCTGTTTTATTAACCACACTAAGAAAATAAATATAAATTTTGAATTAATTCTTAAGAATTATGAATATTTCCAGCTCCAAAATCCATTTATATGGCAGATTGCCGTGTTGAAATACCAAATTTTGGTAAATTTCTTTAGTTTAACAAGAAAAATCGACACAAGTAATTCATTAACAAATCTATAAACTTGAATTATTATTGATATAAATAAGCCTGGCAGCTCTGTTTTGTTAACCACACTAAGAAAATCGATATAAATTTTGAATTACTTCTTAAGAATGAAGGATATTTCCAGCTCCAAAATCTATTTATCTGGCAGATTGCCGTGTTGAAATGCCAAATTTTGGTAAATTTCTTCAGTCAAACAGGGTTTTGAAGAAACATTGACACTAGCAATTGATTAACAAATCAATAAACTTGAATAATTATTGATATAAATAAGCCTGGCAGCTCTGTTTTATTAACCACACTAAGAAAATAAATATAAATTTTGAATTAATTCTTAAGAATGGAGGATATTTCCAGCTCCAAAATCTATTTATCTGGCAGATTGCCGTGTTGAAATGCCAAATTTTGGTAAATTTCTTCAGTCAAACAGGGTTTTGAAGAAACATTGACACTAGCAATTGATGAACAAATCAATAAACTTGAATAATTATTGATATAAATAAGCCTGACAGCTCTGTTTTATTAACCACACTAAGAAAATCGATATAAATTTTGAATTAATTCTTAAGAATGAAGAATAATTTCAGTTCCAAAATCCATTTATCTGGCAGATTGCCGTGTGAAATGCCAAATTTTGGTAAATTTCTTCAGTCAAACAGGGTTTTGAAGAAACATTGACACTAGCAATTGATTAACAAATCAATAAACTTGAATAATTATTGATATAAATAAGCCTGGCAGCTCTGTTTTGTTAACCACACTAAGAAAATAAATATAAATTTTGAATTAATTCTTAAGAATGAAGGATATTTCCAGCTCCAAAATCTATTTATCTGGCAGATTGCCGTGTTGAAATGCCAAATTTTGGTAAATTTCTTCAGTCAAACAGGGTTTTAAAGAAACATTGACACTAGCAATTGATGAACAAATCAATAAACTTGAATAATTATTGATATAAATAAGCCTGACAGCTCTGTTTTATTAACCACACTAAGAAAATCGATATAAATTTTGAATTAATTCTTAAGAATGAAGAATAATTTCAGTTCCAAAATCCATTTATCTGGCATATTGCCGTGTGAAATGCCAAATTTTGGTAAATTTCTTCAGTCAAACAGGGTTTTGAAGAAACATTGACACTAGCAATTGATTAACAAATCAATAAACTTGAATAATTATTGATATAAATAAGCCTGGCAGCTCTGTTTTGTTAACCACACTAAGAAAATAAATATAAATTTTGAATTAATTCTTAAGAATGAAGGATATTTCCAGCTTCAAAATCTATTTATCTGGCAGATCGCCGTGTTGAAATGCCAAATTTTGGTAAATTTCTTCAGTCAAACAGGGTTTTGAAGAAACATTGACACTAGCAATTGATTAACAAATCAATAAACTTGAATAATTATTGATATAAATAAGCCTGACAGCTCTGTTTTATTAACCACACTAAGAAAATCGATATAAATTTTGAATTAATTCTTAAGAATGAAGAATAATTTCAGTTCCAAAATCCATTTATCTGGCAGATTGCCGTGTGAAATGCCAAATTTTGGTAAATTTCTTCAGTCAAACAGGGTTTTGAGAGAAACATTGACACTAGCAATTGATTAACAAATCAATAAACTTGAATAATTATTGATATAAATAAGCCTGGCAGCTCTGTTTTGTTAACCACACTAAGAAAATAAATATAAATTTTGAATTAATTCTTAAGAATGAAGGATATTACCAGCTCCAAAATCTATTTATCTGGCAGATTGCCGTGTTGAAATGCCAAATTTTGGTAAATTTCTTCAGTCAAACAGGGTTTTGAAGAAACATTGACACTAGCAATTGATTAACAAATCAATAAACTTGAATAATTATTGATATAAATAAGCCTGCCAGCTCTGTTTTATTAACCACACTAAGAAAATAAATATAAATTTTGAATTAATTCTTAAGAATTATGAATATTTCCAGCTCCAAAATCCATTTATATGGCAGATTGCCGTGTTGAAATACCAAATTTTGGTAAATTTCTTTAGTTTAACAAGAAAAATCGACACAAGTAATTCATTAACAAATCTATAAACTTGAATTATTATTGATATAAATAAGCCTGGCAGCTCTGTTTTGTTAACCACACTAAGAAAATCGATATAAATTTTGAATTACTTCTTAAGAATGAAGGATATTTCCAGCTCCAAAATCTATTTATCTGGCAGATTGCCGTGTTGAAATGCCAAATTTTGGTAAATTTCTTCAGTCAAACAGGGTTTTAAAGAAACATTGACACTAGCAATTGATGAACAAATCAATAAACTTGAATAATTATTGATATAAATAAGCCTGACAGCTCTGTTTTATTAACCACACTAAGAAAATCGATATAAATTTTGAATTAATTCTTAAGAATGAAGAATAATTTCAGTTCCAAAATCCATTTATCTGGCAGATTGCCGTGTGAAATGCCAAATTTTGGTAAATTTCTTCAGTCAAACAGGGTTTTGAAGAAACATTGACACTAGCAATTGATTAACAAATCAATAAACTTGATTAATTATTGATATAAATAAGCCTGGCAGCTCTGTTTTGTTAACCACACTAAGAAAATAAATATAAATTTTGAATTAATTCTTAAGAATGAAGGATATTTCCAGCTCCAAAATCTATTTATCTGGCAGATTGCCGTGTTGAAATGCCAAATTTTGGTAAATTTCTTCAGTCAAACAGGGTTTTAAAGAAACATTGACACTAGCAATTGATGAACAAATCAATAAACTTGAAAAATTATTGATATAAATAAGCCTGACAGCTCTGTTTTATTAACCACACTAAGAAAATCGATATAAATTTTGAATTAATTCTTAAGAATGAAAAATAATTTCAGTTCCAAAATCCATTTATCTGGCATATTGCCGTGTGAAATGCCAAATTTTGGTAAATTTCTTCAGTCAAACAGGGTTTTGAAGAAACATTGACACTAGCAATTGATTAACAAATCAATAAACTTGAATAATTATTGATATAAATAAGCCTGGCAGCTCTGTATTGTTAACCACACTAAGAAAATAAATATAACTTTTGAATTAATTCTTAAGAATGAAGAATATTTCCAGCTCCAAAATCCATTTATCTGGCAGATTGCCGTGTTGAAATGCCATATTTTGGTAAATTTCTTCAGTCAAACAGGGTTTTGAAGAAACATTGACACTAGCAATTGATTAACAAATCAATAAACTTGAATAATTATTGATATAAATAAGCCTGGCAGCTCTGTTTTGTTAACCACACTAAGAAAATAAATATAAATTTTGAATTAATTCTTAAGAATGAAGGATATTTCCAGCTTCAAAATCTATTTATCTGGCAGATCGCCGTGTTGAAATGCCAAATTTTGGTAAATTTCTTCAGTCAAACAGGGTTTTGAAGAAACATTGACACTAGCAATTGATTAACAAATCAATAAACTTGAATAATTATTGATATAAATAAGCCTGACAGCTCTGTTTTGTTAACCACACTAAGAAAATAAATATAAATTTTGAATTAATTCTTAAGAATGAAGGATATTTCCAGCTCCAAAATCTATTTATCTGGCAGATTGCCGTGTTGAAATGCCAAATTTTGGTAAATTTCTTCAGTCAAACAGGGTTTTGAAGAAACATTGACACTAGCAATTGATTAACAAATCAATAAACTTGAATAATTATTGATATAAATAAGCCTGACAGCTCTGTTTTATTAACCACACTAAGAAAATCGATATAAATTTTGAATTAATTCTTAAGAATGAAGAATAATTTCAGTTCCAAAATTCATTTATCTGGCAGATTGCCGTGTGAAATGCCAAATTTTGGTAAATTTCTTCAGTCAAACAGGGTTTTGAAGAAACATTGACACTAGCAATTGATTAACAAATCAATAAACTTGAATAATTATTGATATAAATAAGCCTGCCAGCTCTGTTTTATTAACCACACTAAGAAAATAAATATAAATTTTGAATTAATTCTTAAGAATTATGAATATTTCCAGCTCCAAAATCCATTTATATGGCAGATTGCCGTGTTGAAATACCAAATTTTGGTAAATTTCTTTAGTTTAACAAGAAAAATCGACACAAGTAATTCATTAACAAATCTATAAACTTGAATTATTATTGATATAAATAAGCCTGGCAGCTCTGTTTTATTAACCACACTAAGAAAATAAATATAAATTTTGAATTAATTCTTAAGAATGGAGGATATTTCCAGCTCCAAAATCTATTTATCTGGCAGATTGCCGTGTTGAAATGCCAAATTTTGGTAAATTTCTTCAGTCAAACAGGGTTTTGAAGAAACATTGACACTAGCAATTGATGAACAAATCAATAAACTTGAATAATTATTGATATAAATAAGCCTGACAGCTCTGTTTTACTAACCACACTAAGAAAATCGATATAAATTTTGAATTAATTCTTAAGAATGAAGAATAATTTCAGTTCCAAAATCCATTTATCTGGCAGATTGCCGTGTGAAATGCCAAATTTTGGTAAATTTCTTCAGTCAAACAGGGTTTTGAAGAAACATTGACACTAGCAATTGATTAACAAATCAATAAACTTGAATAATTATTGATATAAATAAGCCTGGCAGCTCTGTTTTGTTAACCACACTAAGAAAATCGATATAAATTTTGAATTAATTCTTAAGAATGAAGAATAATTTCAGTTCCAAAATCCATTTATCTGGCAGATTGCCGTGTGAAATGCCAAATTTTGGTAAATTTCTTCAGTCAAACAGGGTTTTGAAGAAACATTGACACTAGCAATTGATTAACAAATCAATAAACTTGAATAATTATTGATATAAATAAGCCTGGCAGCTCTGTTTTGTTAACCACACTAAGAAAATAAATATAAATTTTGAATTAATTCTTAAGAATGAAGGATATTTCCAGCTCCAAAATCTATTTATCTGGCAGATTGCCGTGTTGAAATGCCAAATTTTGGTAAATTTCTTCAGTCAAACAGGGTTTTAAAGAAACATTGACACTAGCAATTGATGAACAAATCAATAAACTTGAATAATTATTGATATAAATAAGCCTGACAGCTCTGTTTTATTAACCACACTAAGAAAATCGATATAAATTTTGAATTAATTCTTAAGAATGAAGAATAATTTCAGTTCCAAAATCCATTTATCTGGCAGATTGCCGTGTGAAATGCCAAATTTTGGTAAATTTCTTCAGTCAAACAGGGTTTTGAGAGAAACATTGACACTAGCAATTGATTAACAAATCAATAAACTTGAATAATTATTGATATAAATAAGCCTGGCAGCTCTGTTTTGTTAACCACACTAAGAAAATAAATATAAATTTTGAATTAATTCTTAAGAATGAAGGATATTACCAGCTCCAAAATCTATTTATCTGGCAGATTGCCGTGTTGAAATGCCAAATTTTGGTAAATTTCTTCAGTCAAACAGGGTTTTGAAGAAACATTGACACTAGCAATTGATTAACAAATCAATAAACTTGAATAATTATTGATATAAATAAGCCTGCCAGCTCTGTTTTATTAACCACACTAAGAAAATAAATATAAATTTTGAATTAATTCTTAAGAATTATGAATATTTCCAGCTCCAAAATCCATTTATATGGCAGATTGCCGTGTTGAAATACCAAATTTTGGTAAATTTCTTTAGTTTAACAAGAAAAATCGACACAAGTAATTCATTAACAAATCTATAAACTTGAATTATTATTGATATAAATAAGCCTGGCAGCTCTGTTTTGTTAACCACACTAAGAAAATCGATATAAATTTTGAATTACTTCTTAAGAATGAAGGATATTTCCAGCTCCAAAATCTATTTATCTGGCAGATTGCCGTGTTGAAATGCCAAATTTTGGTAAATTTCTTCAGTCAAACAGGGTTTTAAAGAAACATTGACACTAGCAATTGATGAACAAATCAATAAACTTGAATAATTATTGATATAAATAAGCCTGACAGCTCTGTTTTATTAACCACACTAAGAAAATCGATATAAATTTTGAATTAATTCTTAAGAATGAAGAATAATTTCAGTTCCAAAATCCATTTATCTGGCAGATTGCCGTGTGAAATGCCAAATTTTGGTAAATTTCTTCAGTCAAACAGGGTTTTGAAGAAACATTGACACTAGCAATTGATTAACAAATCAATAAACTTGATTAATTATTGATATAAATAAGCCTGGCAGCTCTGTTTTGTTAACCACACTAAGAAAATAAATATAAATTTTGAATTAATTCTTAAGAATGAAGGATATTTCCAGCTCCAAAATCTATTTATCTGGCAGATTGCCGTGTTGAAATGCCAAATTTTGGTAAATTTCTTCAGTCAAACAGGGTTTTAAAGAAACATTGACACTAGCAATTGATGAACAAATCAATAAACTTGAAAAATTATTGATATAAATAAGCCTGACAGCTCTGTTTTATTAACCACACTAAGAAAATCGATATAAATTTTGAATTAATTCTTAAGAATGAAAAATAATTTCAGTTCCAAAATCCATTTATCTGGCATATTGCCGTGTGAAATGCCAAATTTTGGTAAATTTCTTCAGTCAAACAGGGTTTTGAAGAAACATTGACACTAGCAATTGATTAACAAATCAATAAACTTGAATAATTATTGATATAAATAAGCCTGGCAGCTCTGTATTGTTAACCACACTAAGAAAATAAATATAACTTTTGAATTAATTCTTAAGAATGAAGAATATTTCCAGCTCCAAAATCCATTTATCTGGCAGATTGCCGTGTTGAAATGCCATATTTTGGTAAATTTCTTCAGTCAAACAGGGTTTTGAAGAAACATTGACACTAGCAATTGATTAACAAATCAATAAACTTGAATAATTATTGATATAAATAAGCCTGGCAGCTCTGTTTTGTTAACCACACTAAGAAAATAAATATAAATTTTGAATTAATTCTTAAGAATGAAGGATATTTCCAGCTTCAAAATCTATTTATCTGGCAGATCGCCGTGTTGAAATGCCAAATTTTGGTAAATTTCTTCAGTCAAACAGGGTTTTGAAGAAACATTGACACTAGCAATTGATTAACAAATCAATAAACTTGAATAATTATTGATATAAATAAGCCTGACAGCTCTGTTTTGTTAACCACACTAAGAAAATAAATATAAATTTTGAATTAATTCTTAAGAATGAAGGATATTTCCAGCTCCAAAATCTATTTATCTGGCAGATTGCCGTGTTGAAATGCCAAATTTTGGTAAATTTCTTCAGTCAAACAGGGTTTTGAAGAAACATTGACACTAGCAATTGATTAACAAATCAATAAACTTGAATAATTATTGATATAAATAAGCCTGACAGCTCTGTTTTATTAACCACACTAAGAAAATCGATATAAATTTTGAATTAATTCTTAAGAATGAAGAATAATTTCAGTTCCAAAATTCATTTATCTGGCAGATTGCCGTGTGAAATGCCAAATTTTGGTAAATTTCTTCAGTCAAACAGGGTTTTGAAGAAACATTGACACTAGCAATTGATTAACAAATCAATAAACTTGAATAATTATTGATATAAATAAGCCTGCCAGCTCTGTTTTATTAACCACACTAAGAAAATAAATATAAATTTTGAATTAATTCTTAAGAATTATGAATATTTCCAGCTCCAAAATCCATTTATATGGCAGATTGCCGTGTTGAAATACCAAATTTTGGTAAATTTCTTTAGTTTAACAAGAAAAATCGACACAAGTAATTCATTAACAAATCTATAAACTTGAATTATTATTGATATAAATAAGCCTGGCAGCTCTGTTTTATTAACCACACTAAGAAAATAAATATAAATTTTGAATTAATTCTTAAGAATGGAGGATATTTCCAGCTCCAAAATCTATTTATCTGGCAGATTGCCGTGTTGAAATGCCAAATTTTGGTAAATTTCTTCAGTCAAACAGGGTTTTGAAGAAACATTGACACTAGCAATTGATGAACAAATCAATAAACTTGAATAATTATTGATATAAATAAGCCTGACAGCTCTGTTTTACTAACCACACTAAGAAAATCGATATAAATTTTGAATTAATTCTTAAGAATGAAGAATAATTTCAGTTCCAAAATCCATTTATCTGGCAGATTGCCGTGTGAAATGCCAAATTTTGGTAAATTTCTTCAGTCAAACAGGGTTTTGAAGAAACATTGACACTAGCAATTGATTAACAAATCAATAAACTTGAATAATTATTGATATAAATAAGCCTGGCAGCTCTGTTTTGTTAACCACACTAAGAAAATAAATATAAATTTTGAATTAATTCTTAAGAATGAAGGATATTTCCAGCTCCAAAATCTATTTATCTGGCAGATTGCCGTGTTGAAATGCCAAATTTTGGTAAATTTCTTCAGTCAAACAGGGTTTTAAAGAAACATTGACACTAGCAATTGATTAACAAATCAATAAACTTGAATAATTATTGATATAAATAAGCCTGCCAGCTCTGTTTTATTAACCACACTAAGAAAATAAATATAAATTTTGAATTAATTCTTAAGAATTATGAATATTTCCAGCTCCAAAATCCATTTATATGGCAGATGGCCGTGTTGAAATACCAAATTTTGGTAAATTTCTTTAGTTTAACAAGAAAAATCGACACAAGTAATTCATAAACAAATCTATAAACTTGAATTATTATTGATATAAATAAGCCTGGCAGCTCTGTTTTGTTAACCACACTAAGAAAATCGATATAAATTTTGAATTACTTCTTAAGAATGAAGGATATTTCCAGCTCCAAAATCTATTTATCTGGCAGATTGCCGTGTTGAAATGCCAAATTTTGGTAAATTTCTTCAGTCAAACAGGGTTTTAAAGAAACATTGACACTAGCAATTGATGAACAAATCAATAAACTTGAATAATTATTGATATAAATAAGCCTGACAGCTCTGTTTTATTAACCACACTAAGAAAATCGATATAAATTTTGAATTAATTCTTAAGAATGAAGAATAATTTCAGTTCCAAAATCCATTTATCTGGCAGATTGCCGTGTGAAATGCCAAATTTTGGTAAATTTCTTCAGTCAAACAGGGTTTTGAAGAAACATTGACACTAGCAATTGATTAACAAATCAATAAACTTGAATAATTATTGATATAAATAAGCCTGGCAGCTCTGTTTTGTTAACCACACTAAGAAAATAAATATAAATTTTGAATTAATTCTTAAGAATGAAGGATATTTCCAGCTCCAAAATCTATTTATCTGGCAGATTGCCGTGTTGAAATGCCAAATTTTGGTAAATTTCTTCAGTCAAACAGGGTTTTAAAGAAACATTGACACTAGCAATTGATGAACAAATCAATAAACTTGAATAATTATTGATATAAATAAGCCTGACAGCTCTGTTTTATTAACCACACTAAGAAAATCGATATAAATTTTGAATTAATTCTTAAGAATGAAGAATAATTTCAGTTCCAAAATCCATTTATCTGGCATATTGCCGTGTGAAATGCCAAATTTTGGTAAATTTCTTCAGTCAAACAGGGTTTTGAAGAAACATTGACACTAGCAATTGATTAACAAATCAATAAACTTGAATAATTATTGATATAAATAAGCCTGGCAGCTCTGTTTTGTTAACCACACTAAGAAAATAAATATAACTTTTGAATTAATTCTTAAGAATGAAGAATATTTCCAGCTCCAAAATCCATTTATCTGGCAGATTGCCGTGTTGAAATGCCATATTTTGGTAAATTTCTTCAGTCAAACAGGGTTTTGAAGAAACATTGACACTAGCAATTGATTAACAAATCAATAAACTTGAATAATTATTGATATAAATAAGCCTGACAGCTCTGTTTTATTAACCACACTAAGAAAATCGATATAAATTTTGAATTAATTCTTAAGAATGAAAAATAATTTCAGTTCCAAAATCCATTTATCTGGCATATTGCCGTGTGAAATGCCAAATTTTGGTAAATTTCTTCAGTCAAACAGGGTTTTGAAGAAACATTGACACTAGCAATTGATTAACAAATCAATAAACTTGAATAATTATTGATATAAATAAGCCTGGCAGCTCTGTATTGTTAACCACACTAAGAAAATAAATATAACTTTTGAATTAATTCTTAAGAATGAAGAATATTTCCAGCTCCAAAATCCATTTATCTGGCAGATTGCCGTGTTGAAATGCCATATTTTGGTAAATTTCTTCAGTCAAACAGGGTTTTGAAGAAACATTGACACTAGCAATTGATTAACAAATCAATAAACTTGAATAATTATTGATATAAATAAGCCTGGCAGCTCTGTATTGTTAACCACACTAAGAAAATAAATATAACTTTTGAATTAATTCTTAAGAATGAAGAATATTTCCAGCTCCAAAATCCATTTATCTGGCAGATTGCCGTGTTGAAATGCCATATTTTGGTAAATTTCTTCAGTCAAACAGGGTTTTGAAGAAACATTGACACTAGCAATTGATTAACAAATCAATAAACTTGAATAATTATTGATATAAATAAGCCTGGCAGCTCTGTTTTGTTAACCACACTAAGAAAATAAATATAAATTTTGAATTAATTCTTAAGAATGAAGGATATTTCCAGCTTCAAAATCTATTTATCTGGCAGATCGCCGTGTTGAAATGCCAAATTTTGGTAAATTTCTTCAGTCAAACAGGGTTTTGAAGAAACATTGACACTAGCAATTGATTAACAAATCAATAAACTTGAATAATTATTGATATAAATAAGCCTGACAGCTCTGTTTTGTTAACCACACTAAGAAAATAAATATAAATTTTGAATTAATTCTTAAGAATGAAGGATATTTCCAGCTCCAAAATCTATTTATCTGGCAGATTGCCGTGTTGAAATGCCAAATTTTGGTAAATTTCTTCAGTCAAACAGGGTTTTGAAGAAACATTGACACTAGCAATTGATTAACAAATCAATAAACTTGAATAATTATTGATATAAATAAGCCTGACAGCTCTGTTTTATTAACCACACTAAGAAAATCGATATAAATTTTGAATTAATTCTTAAGAATGAAGAATAATTTCAGTTCCAAAATTCATTTATCTGGCAGATTGCCGTGTGAAATGCCAAATTTTGGTAAATTTCTTCAGTCAAACAGGGTTTTGAAGAAACATTGACACTAGCAATTGATTAACAAATCAATAAACTTGAATAATTATTGATATAAATAAGCCTGCCAGCTCTGTTTTATTAACCACACTAAGAAAATAAATATAAATTTTGAATTAATTCTTAAGAATTATGAATATTTCCAGCTCCAAAATCCATTTATATGGCAGATTGCCGTGTTGAAATACCAAATTTTGGTAAATTTCTTTAGTTTAACAAGAAAAATCGACACAAGTAATTCATTAACAAATCTATAAACTTGAATTATTATTGATATAAATAAGCCTGGCAGCTCTGTTTTATTAACCACACTAAGAAAATAAATATAAATTTTGAATTAATTCTTAAGAATGGAGGATATTTCCAGCTCCAAAATCTATTTATCTGGCAGATTGCCGTGTTGAAATGCCAAATTTTGGTAAATTTCTTCAGTCAAACAGGGTTTTGAAGAAACATTGACACTAGCAATTGATGAACAAATCAATAAACTTGAATAATTATTGATATAAATAAGCCTGACAGCTCTGTTTTACTAACCACACTAAGAAAATCGATATAAATTTTGAATTAATTCTTAAGAATGAAGAATAATTTCAGTTCCAAAATCCATTTATCTGGCAGATTGCCGTGTGAAATGCCAAATTTTGGTAAATTTCTTCAGTCAAACAGGGTTTTGAAGAAACATTGACACTAGCAATTGATTAACAAATCAATAAACTTGAATAATTATTGATATAAATAAGCCTGGCAGCTCTGTTTTGTTAACCACACTAAGAAAATAAATATAAATTTTGAATTAATTCTTAAGAATGAAGGATATTTCCAGCTCCAAAATCTATTTATCTGGCAGATTGCCGTGTTGAAATGCCAAATTTTGGTAAATTTCTTCAGTCAAACAGGGTTTTAAAGAAACATTGACACTAGCAATTGATTAACAAATCAATAAACTTGAATAATTATTGATATAAATAAGCCTGCCAGCTCTGTTTTATTAACCACACTAAGAAAATAAATATAAATTTTGAATTAATTCTTAAGAATTATGAATATTTCCAGCTCCAAAATCCATTTATATGGCAGATGGCCGTGTTGAAATACCAAATTTTGGTAAATTTCTTTAGTTTAACAAGAAAAATCGACACAAGTAATTCATAAACAAATCTATAAACTTGAATTATTATTGATATAAATAAGCCTGGCAGCTCTGTTTTGTTAACCACACTAAGAAAATCGATATAAATTTTGAATTACTTCTTAAGAATGAAGGATATTTCCAGCTCCAAAATCTATTTATCTGGCAGATTGCCGTGTTGAAATGCCAAATTTTGGTAAATTTCTTCAGTCAAACAGGGTTTTAAAGAAACATTGACACTAGCAATTGATGAACAAATCAATAAACTTGAATAATTATTGATATAAATAAGCCTGACAGCTCTGTTTTATTAACCACACTAAGAAAATCGATATAAATTTTGAATTAATTCTTAAGAATGAAGAATAATTTCAGTTCCAAAATCCATTTATCTGGCAGATTGCCGTGTGAAATGCCAAATTTTGGTAAATTTCTTCAGTCAAACAGGGTTTTGAAGAAACATTGACACTAGCAATTGATTAACAAATCAATAAACTTGAATAATTATTGATATAAATAAGCCTGGCAGCTCTGTTTTGTTAACCACACTAAGAAAATAAATATAAATTTTGAATTAATTCTTAAGAATGAAGGATATTTCCAGCTCCAAAATCTATTTATCTGGCAGATTGCCGTGTTGAAATGCCAAATTTTGGTAAATTTCTTCAGTCAAACAGGGTTTTAAAGAAACATTGACACTAGCAATTGATGAACAAATCAATAAACTTGAATAATTATTGATATAAATAAGCCTGACAGCTCTGTTTTATTAACCACACTAAGAAAATCGATATAAATTTTGAATTAATTCTTAAGAATGAAGAATAATTTCAGTTCCAAAATCCATTTATCTGGCATATTGCCGTGTGAAATGCCAAATTTTGGTAAATTTCTTCAGTCAAACAGGGTTTTGAAGAAACATTGACACTAGCAATTGATTAACAAATCAATAAACTTGAATAATTATTGATATAAATAAGCCTGGCAGCTCTGTTTTGTTAACCACACTAAGAAAATAAATATAACTTTTGAATTAATTCTTAAGAATGAAGAATATTTCCAGCTCCAAAATCCATTTATCTGGCAGATTGCCGTGTTGAAATGCCATATTTTGGTAAATTTCTTCAGTCAAACAGGGTTTTGAAGAAACATTGACACTAGCAATTGATTAACAAATCAATAAACTTGAATAATTATTGATATAAATAAGCCTGGCAGCTCTGTTTTGTTAACCACACTAAGAAAATAAATATAAATTTTGAATTAATTCTTAAGAATGAAGGATATTTCCAGCTTCAAAATCTATTTATCTGGCAGATCGCCGTGTTGAAATGCCAAATTTTGGTAAATTTCTTCAGTCAAACAGGGTTTTGAAGAAACATTGACACTAGCAATTGATTAACAAATCAATAAACTTGAATAATTATTGATATAAATAAGCCTGACAGCTCTGTTTTGTTAACCACACTAAGAAAATAAATATAAATTTTGAATTAATTCTTAAGAATGAAGGATATTTCCAGCTCCAAAATCTATTTATCTGGCAGATTGCCGTGTTGAAATGCCAAATTTTGGTAAATTTCTTCAGTCAAACAGGGTTTTGAAGAAACATTGACACTAGCAATTGATTAACAAATCAATAAACTTGAATAATTATTGATATAAATAAGCCTGACAGCTCTGTTTTATTAACCACACTAAGAAAATCGATATAAATTTTGAATTAATTCTTAAGAATGAAGAATAATTTCAGTTCCAAAATCCATTTATCTGGCAGATTGCCGTGTGAAATGCCAAATTTTGGTAAATTTCTTCAGTCAAACAGGGTTTTGAGAGAAACATTGACACTAGCAATTGATTAACAAATCAATAAACTTGAATAATTATTGATATAAATAAGCCTGGCAGCTCTGTTTTGTTAACCACACTAAGAAAATAAATATAAATTTTGAATTAATTCTTAAGAATGAAGGATATTACCAGCTCCAAAATCTATTTATCTGGCAGATTGCCGTGTTGAAATGCCAAATTTTGGTAAATTTCTTCAGTCAAACAGGGTTTTGAAGAAACATTGACACTAGCAATTGATTAACAAATCAATAAACTTGAATAATTATTGATATAAATAAGCCTGCCAGCTCTGTTTTATTAACCACACTAAGAAAATAAATATAAATTTTGAATTAATTCTTAAGAATTATGAATATTTCCAGCTCCAAAATCCATTTATATGGCAGATTGCCGTGTTGAAATACCAAATTTTGGTAAATTTCTTTAGTTTAACAAGAAAAATCGACACAAGTAATTCATTAACAAATCTATAAACTTGAATTATTATTGATATAAATAAGCCTGGCAGCTCTGTTTTGTTAACCACACTAAGAAAATCGATATAAATTTTGAATTACTTCTTAAGAATGAAGGATATTTCCAGCTCCAAAATCTATTTATCTGGCAGATTGCCGTGTTGAAATGCCAAATTTTGGTAAATTTCTTCAGTCAAACAGGGTTTTGAAGAAACATTGACACTAGCAATTGATTAACAAATCAATAAACTTGAATAATTATTGATATAAATAAGCCTGGCAGCTCTGTTTTATTAACCACACTAAGAAAATAAATATAAATTTTGAATTAATTCTTAAGAATGGAGGATATTTCCAGCTCCAAAATCTATTTATCTGGCAGATTGCCGTGTTGAAATGCCAAATTTTGGTAAATTTCTTCAGTCAAACAGGGTTTTGAAGAAACATTGACACTAGCAATTGATGAACAAATCAATAAACTTGAATAATTATTGATATAAATAAGCCTGACAGCTCTGTTTTATTAACCACACTAAGAAAATCGATATAAATTTTGAATTAATTCTTAAGAATGAAGAATAATTTCAGTTCCAAAATCCATTTATCTGGCAGATTGCCGTGTGAAATGCCAAATTTTGGTAAATTTCTTCAGTCAAACAGGGTTTTGAAGAAACATTGACACTAGCAATTGATTAACAAATCAATAAACTTGAATAATTATTGATATAAATAAGCCTGGCAGCTCTGTTTTGTTAACCACACTAAGAAAATAAATATAAATTTTGAATTAATTCTTAAGAATGAAGGATATTTCCAGCTCCAAAATCTATTTATCTGGCAGATTGCCGTGTTGAAATGCCAAATTTTGGTAAATTTCTTCAGTCAAACAGGGTTTTAAAGAAACATTGACACTAGCAATTGATGAACAAATCAATAAACTTGAATAATTATTGATATAAATAAGCCTGACAGCTCTGTTTTATTAACCACACTAAGAAAATCGATATAAATTTTGAATTAATTCTTAAGAATGAAGAATAATTTCAGTTCCAAAATCCATTTATCTGGCATATTGCCGTGTGAAATGCCAAATTTTGGTAAATTTCTTCAGTCAAACAGGGTTTTGAAGAAACATTGACACTAGCAATTGATTAACAAATCAATAAACTTGAATAATTATTGATATAAATAAGCCTGGCAGCTCTGTTTTGTTAACCACACTAAGAAAATAAATATAAATTTTGAATTAATTCTTAAGAATGAAGGATATTTCCAGCTTCAAAATCTATTTATCTGGCAGATCGCCGTGTTGAAATGCCAAATTTTGGTAAATTTCTTCAGTCAAACAGGGTTTTGAAGAAACATTGACACTAGCAATTGATTAACAAATCAATAAACTTGAATAATTATTGATATAAATAAGCCTGACAGCTCTGTTTTATTAACCACACTAAGAAAATCGATATAAATTTTGAATTAATTCTTAAGAATGAAGAATAATTTCAGTTCCAAAATCCATTTATCTGGCAGATTGCCGTGTGAAATGCCAAATTTTGGTAAATTTCTTCAGTCAAACAGGGTTTTGAGAGAAACATTGACACTAGCAATTGATTAACAAATCAATAAACTTGAATAATTATTGATATAAATAAGCCTGGCAGCTCTGTTTTGTTAACCACACTAAGAAAATAAATATAAATTTTGAATTAATTCTTAAGAATGAAGGATATTACCAGCTCCAAAATCTATTTATCTGGCAGATTGCCGTGTTGAAATGCCAAATTTTGGTAAATTTCTTCAGTCAAACAGGGTTTTGAAGAAACATTGACACTAGCAATTGATTAACAAATCAATAAACTTGAATAATTATTGATATAAATAAGCCTGCCAGCTCTGTTTTATTAACCACACTAAGAAAATAAATATAAATTTTGAATTAATTCTTAAGAATTATGAATATTTCCAGCTCCAAAATCCATTTATATGGCAGATTGCCGTGTTGAAATACCAAATTTTGGTAAATTTCTTTAGTTTAACAAGAAAAATCGACACAAGTAATTCATTAACAAATCTATAAACTTGAATTATTATTGATATAAATAAGCCTGGCAGCTCTGTTTTGTTAACCACACTAAGAAAATCGATATAAATTTTGAATTACTTCTTAAGAATGAAGGATATTTCCAGCTCCAAAATCTATTTATCTGGCAGATTGCCGTGTTGAAATGCCAAATTTTGGTAAATTTCTTCAGTCAAACAGGGTTTTAAAGAAACATTGACACTAGCAATTGATGAACAAATCAATAAACTTGAATAATTATTGATATAAATAAGCCTGACAGCTCTGTTTTATTAACCACACTAAGAAAATCGATATAAATTTTGAATTAATTCTTAAGAATGAAGAATAATTTCAGTTCCAAAATCCATTTATCTGGCAGATTGCCGTGTGAAATGCCAAATTTTGGTAAATTTCTTCAGTCAAACAGGGTTTTGAAGAAACATTGACACTAGCAATTGATTAACAAATCAATAAACTTGATTAATTATTGATATAAATAAGCCTGGCAGCTCTGTTTTGTTAACCACACTAAGAAAATAAATATAAATTTTGAATTAATTCTTAAGAATGAAGGATATTTCCAGCTCCAAAATCTATTTATCTGGCAGATTGCCGTGTTGAAATGCCAAATTTTGGTAAATTTCTTCAGTCAAACAGGGTTTTAAAGAAACATTGACACTAGCAATTGATGAACAAATCAATAAACTTGAAAAATTATTGATATAAATAAGCCTGACAGCTCTGTTTTATTAACCACACTAAGAAAATCGATATAAATTTTGAATTAATTCTTAAGAATGAAAAATAATTTCAGTTCCAAAATCCATTTATCTGGCATATTGCCGTGTGAAATGCCAAATTTTGGTAAATTTCTTCAGTCAAACAGGGTTTTGAAGAAACATTGACACTAGCAATTGATTAACAAATCAATAAACTTGAATAATTATTGATATAAATAAGCCTGGCAGCTCTGTATTGTTAACCACACTAAGAAAATAAATATAACTTTTGAATTAATTCTTAAGAATGAAGAATATTTCCAGCTCCAAAATCCATTTATCTGGCAGATTGCCGTGTTGAAATGCCATATTTTGGTAAATTTCTTCAGTCAAACAGGGTTTTGAAGAAACATTGACACTAGCAATTGATTAACAAATCAATAAACTTGAATAATTATTGATATAAATAAGCCTGGCAGCTCTGTTTTGTTAACCACACTAAGAAAATAAATATAAATTTTGAATTAATTCTTAAGAATGAAGGATATTTCCAGCTTCAAAATCTATTTATCTGGCAGATCGCCGTGTTGAAATGCCAAATTTTGGTAAATTTCTTCAGTCAAACAGGGTTTTGAAGAAACATTGACACTAGCAATTGATTAACAAATCAATAAACTTGAATAATTATTGATATAAATAAGCCTGACAGCTCTGTTTTGTTAACCACACTAAGAAAATAAATATAAATTTTGAATTAATTCTTAAGAATGAAGGATATTTCCAGCTCCAAAATCTATTTATCTGGCAGATTGCCGTGTTGAAATGCCAAATTTTGGTAAATTTCTTCAGTCAAACAGGGTTTTGAAGAAACATTGACACTAGCAATTGATTAACAAATCAATAAACTTGAATAATTATTGATATAAATAAGCCTGACAGCTCTGTTTTATTAACCACACTAAGAAAATCGATATAAATTTTGAATTAATTCTTAAGAATGAAGAATAATTTCAGTTCCAAAATTCATTTATCTGGCAGATTGCCGTGTGAAATGCCAAATTTTGGTAAATTTCTTCAGTCAAACAGGGTTTTGAGAGAAACATTGACACTAGCAATTGATTAACAAATCAATAAACTTGAATAATTATTGATATAAATAAGCCTGGCAGCTCTGTTTTGTTAACCACACTAAGAAAATAAATATAAATTTTGAATTAATTCTTAAGAATGAAGGATATTACCAGCTCCAAAATCTATTTATCTGGCAGATTGCCGTGTTGAAATGCCAAATTTTGGTAAATTTCTTCAGTCAAACAGGGTTTTGAAGAAACATTGACACTAGCAATTGATTAACAAATCAATAAACTTGAATAATTATTGATATAAATAAGCCTGCCAGCTCTGTTTTATTAACCACACTAAGAAAATAAATATAAATTTTGAATTAATTCTTAAGAATTATGAATATTTCCAGCTCCAAAATCCATTTATATGGCAGATTGCCGTGTTGAAATACCAAATTTTGGTAAATTTCTTTAGTTTAACAAGAAAAATCGACACAAGTAATTCATTAACAAATCTATAAACTTGAATTATTATTGATATAAATAAGCCTGGCAGCTCTGTTTTATTAACCACACTAAGAAAATAAATATAAATTTTGAATTAATTCTTAAGAATGGAGGATATTTCCAGCTCCAAAATCTATTTATCTGGCAGATTGCCGTGTTGAAATGCCAAATTTTGGTAAATTTCTTCAGTCAAACAGGGTTTTGAAGAAACATTGACACTAGCAATTGATGAACAAATCAATAAACTTGAATAATTATTGATATAAATAAGCCTGACAGCTCTGTTTTACTAACCACACTAAGAAAATCGATATAAATTTTGAATTAATTCTTAAGAATGAAGAATAATTTCAGTTCCAAAATCCATTTATCTGGCAGATTGCCGTGTGAAATGCCAAATTTTGGTAAATTTCTTCAGTCAAACAGGGTTTTGAAGAAACATTGACACTAGCAATTGATTAACAAATCAATAAACTTGAATAATTATTGATATAAATAAGCCTGGCAGCTCTGTTTTGTTAACCACACTAAGAAAATAAATATAAATTTTGAATTAATTCTTAAGAATGAAGGATATTTCCAGCTCCAAAATCTATTTATCTGGCAGATTGCCGTGTTGAAATGCCAAATTTTGGTAAATTTCTTCAGTCAAACAGGGTTTTAAAGAAACATTGACACTAGCAATTGATTAACAAATCAATAAACTTGAATAATTATTGATATAAATAAGCCTGCCAGCTCTGTTTTATTAACCACACTAAGAAAATAAATATAAATTTTGAATTAATTCTTAAGAATTATGAATATTTCCAGCTCCAAAATCCATTTATATGGCAGATGGCCGTGTTGAAATACCAAATTTTGGTAAATTTCTTTAGTTTAACAAGAAAAATCGACACAAGTAATTCATAAACAAATCTATAAACTTGAATTATTATTGATATAAATAAGCCTGGCAGCTCTGTTTTGTTAACCACACTAAGAAAATCGATATAAATTTTGAATTAATTCTTAAGAATGAAGGATATTTCCAGCTCCAAAATCTATTAATCTGGCAGATTGCCGTGTTGAAATGCCAAATTTTGGTAAATTTCTTCAGTCAAACAGGGTTTTGAAGAAACATTGACACTAGCAATTGATTAACAAATCAATAAACTTGAATAATTATTGATATAAATAAGCCTGGCAGCTCTGTTTTATTAACCACACTAAGAAAATAAATATAAATTTTGAATTAATTCTTAAGAATGAAGAATATTTCCAGCTCCAAAATCCATTTATCTGGCAGATTGCCGTGTTGAAATGCCATATTTTGGTAAATTTCTTCAGTCAAACAGGGTTTTGAAGAAACATTGACACTAGCAATTGATTAACAAATCAATAAACTTGAATAATTATTGATATAAATAAGCCTGGCAGCTCTGTTTTGTTAACCACACTAAGAAAATAAATATAAATTTTGAATTAATTCTTAAGAATGAAGGATATTTCCAGCTTCAAAATCTATTTATCTGGCAGATCGCCGTGTTGAAATGCCAAATTTTGGTAAATTTCTTCAGTCAAACAGGGTTTTGAAGAAACATTGACACTAGCAATTGATTAACAAATCAATAAACTTGAATAATTATTGATATAAATAAGCCTGACAGCTCTGTTTTGTTAACCACACTAAGAAAATAAATATAAATTTTGAATTAATTCTTAAGAATGAAGGATATTTCCAGCTCCAAAATCTATTTATCTGGCAGATTGCCGTGTTGAAATGCCAAATTTTGGTAAATTTCTTCAGTCAAACAGGGTTTTGAAGAAACATTGACACTAGCAATTGATTAACAAATCAATAAACTTGAATAATTATTGATATAAATAAGCCTGCCAGCTCTGTTTTATTAACCACACTAAGAAAATAAATATAAATTTTGAATTAATTCTTAAGAATTATGAATATTTCCAGCTCCAAAATCCATTTATATGGCAGATTGCCGTGTTGAAATACCAAATTTTGGTAAATTTCTTTAGTTTAACAAGAAAAATCGACACAAGTAATTCATTAACAAATCTATAAACTTGAATTATTATTGATATAAATAAGCCTGGCAGCTCTGTTTTGTTAACCACACTAAGAAAATCGATATAAATTTTGAATTACTTCTTAAGAATGAAGGATATTTCCAGCTCCAAAATGTATTTATCTGGCAGATTGCCGTGTTGAAATGCCAAATTTTGGTAAATTTCTTCAGTCAAACATGGTTTTGAAGAAACATTGACACTAGCAATTGATTAACAAATCAATAAACTTGAATAATTATTGATATAAATAAGCCTGGCAGCTCTGTTTTATTAACCACACTAAGAAAATAAATATAAATTTTGAATTAATTCTTAAGAATGGAGGATATTTCCAGCTCCAAAATCTATTTATCTGGCAGATTGCCGTGTTGAAATGCCAAATTTTGGTAAATTTCTTCAGTCAAACAGGGTTTTGAAGAAACATTGACACTAGCAATTGATGAACAAATCAATAAACTTGAATAATTATTGATATAAATAAGCCTGACAGCTCTGTTTTATTAACCACACTAAGAAAATCGATATAAATTTTGAATTAATTCTTAAGAATGAAGAATAATTTCAGTTCCAAAATCCATTTATCTGGCAGATTGCCGTGTGAAATGCCAAATTTTGGTAAATTTCTTCAGTCAAACAGGGTTTTGAAGAAACATTGACACTAGCAATTGATTAACAAATCAATAAACTTGAATAATTATTGATATAAATAAGCCTGGCAGCTCTGTTTTGTTAACCACACTAAGAAAATAAATATAAATTTTGAATTAATTCTTAAGAATGAAGGATATTTCCAGCTCCAAAATCTATTTATCTGGCAGATTGCCGTGTTGAAATGCCAAATTTTGGTAAATTTCTTCAGTCAAACAGGGTTTTAAAGAAACATTGACACTAGCAATTGATTAACAAATCAATAAACTTGAATAATTATTGATATAAATAAGCCTGCCAGCTCTGTTTTATTAACCACACTAAGAAAATAAATATAAATTTTGAATTAATTCTTAAGAATTATGAATATTTCCAGCTCCAAAATCCATTTATATGGCAGATGGCCGTGTTGAAATACCAAATTTTGGTAAATTTCTTTAGTTTAACAAGAAAAATCGACACAAGTAATTCATAAACAAATCTATAAACTTGAATTATTATTGATATAAATAAGCCTGGCAGCTCTGTTTTGTTAACCACACTAAGAAAATCGATATAAATTTTGAATTAATTCTTAAGAATGAAGGATATTTCCAGCTCCAAAATCTATTAATCTGGCAGATTGCCGTGTTGAAATGCCAAATTTTGGTAAATTTCTTCAGTCAAACAGGGTTTTGAAGAAACATTGACACTAGCAATTGATTAACAAATCAATAAACTTGAATAATTATTGATATAAATAAGCCTGGCAGCTCTGTTTTATTAACCACACTAAGAAAATAAATATAAATTTTGAATTAATTCTTAAGAATGGAGGATATTTCCAGCTCCAAAATCTATTTATCTGGCAGATTGCCGTGTTGAAATGCCAAATTTTGGTAAATTTCTTCAGTCAAACAGGGTTTTGAAGAAACATTGACACTAGCAATTGATGAACAAATCAATAAACTTGAATAATTATTGATATAAATAAGCCTGACAGCTCTGTTTTATTAACCACACTAAGAAAATCGATATAAATTTTGAATTAATTCTTAAGAATGAAGAATAATTTCAGTTCCAAAATCCATTTATCTGGCATATTGCCGTGTGAAATGCCAAATTTTGGTAAATTTCTTCAGTCAAACAGGGTTTTGAAGAAACATTGACACTAGCAATTGATTAACAAATCAATAAACTTGAATAATTATTGATATAAATAAGCCTGGCAGCTCTGTTTTGTTAACCACACTAAGAAAATAAATATAACTTTTGAATTAATTCTTAAGAATGAAGAATATTTCCAGCTCCAAAATCCATTTATCTGGCAGATTGCCGTGTTGAAATGCCATATTTTGGTAAATTTCTTCAGTCAAACAGGGTTTTGAAGAAACATTGACACTAGCAATTGATTAACAAATCAATAAACTTGAATAATTATTGATATAAATAAGCCTGGCAGCTCTGTTTTGTTAACCACACTAAGAAAATAAATATAAATTTTGAATTAATTCTTAAGAATGAAGGATATTTCCAGCTTCAAAATCTATTTATCTGGCAGATCGCCGTGTTGAAATGCCAAATTTTGGTAAATTTCTTCAGTCAAACAGGGTTTTGAAGAAACATTGACACTAGCAATTGATTAACAAATCAATAAACTTGAATAATTATTGATATAAATAAGCCTGACAGCTCTGTTTTATTAACCACACTAAGAAAATCGATATAAATTTTGAATTAATTCTTAAGAATGAAGAATAATTTCAGTTCCAAAATCCATTTATCTGGCAGATTGCCGTGTGAAATGCCAAATTTTGGTAAATTTCTTCAGTCAAACAGGGTTTTGAGAGAAACATTGACACTAGCAATTGATTAACAAATCAATAAACTTGAATAATTATTGATATAAATAAGCCTGGCAGCTCTGTTTTGTTAACCACAGTAAGAAAATAAATATAAATTTTGAATTAATTCTTAAGAATGAACGATATTTCCAGCTCCAAAATCTATTTATCTGGCAGATTGCCGTGTTGAAATGCCAAATTTTGGTAAATTTCTTCAGTCAAACAGGGTTTTGAAGAAACATTGACACTAGCAATTGATTAACAAATCAATAAACTTGAATAATTATTGATATAAATAAGCCTGGCAGCTCTGTTTTGTTAACCACACTAAGAAAATTAATATAAATTTTGAATTAATTCTTAAGAATGAAGGATATTTCCAGCTCCAAAATCTATTTATCTGGCAGATTGCCCGGTTGAAATGCCAAATTTTGGTAAATTTCTTCAGTCAAACAGGGTTTTGAAGAAACATTGACACTAGCAATTGATTAACAAATCAATAAACTTGAATAATTATTGATATAAATAAGCCTGACAGCTCTGTTTTATTAACCACACTAAGAAAATCGATATAAATTTTGAATTAATTCTTAAGAATGAAGAATAATTTCAGTTCCAAAATCCATTAATCTGGCAGATTGCCGTGTTGAAATGCCAAATTTTGGTAAATTTCTTCAGTCAAACAGGGTTTTGAAGAAACATTGACACTAGCAATTGATTAACAAATCAATAAACTTGAATAATTATTGATATAAATAAGCCTGGCAGCTCTGTTTTATTAACCACACTAAGAAAATAAATATAAATTTTGAATTAATTCTTAAGAATGAAGAATATTTCCAGCTCCAAAATCCATTTATCTGGCAGATTGCCGTGTTGAAATGCCATATTTTGGTAAATTTCTTCAGTCAAACAGGGTTTTGAAGAAACATTGACACTAGCAATTGATTAACAAATCAATAAACTTGAATAATTATTGATATAAATAAGCCTGGCAGCTCTGTTTTGTTAACCACACTAAGAAAATAAATATAAATTTTGAATTAATTCTTAAGAATGAAGGATATTTCCAGCTTCAAAATCTATTTATCTGGCAGATCGCCGTGTTGAAATGCCAAATTTTGGTAAATTTCTTCAGTCAAACAGGGTTTTGAAGAAACATTGACACTAGCAATTGATTAACAAATCAATAAACTTGAATAATTATTGATATAAATAAGCCTGACAGCTCTGTTTTGTTAACCACACTAAGAAAATAAATATAAATTTTGAATTAATTCTTAAGAATGAAGGATATTTCCAGCTCCAAAATCTATTTATCTGGCAGATTGCCGTGTTGAAATGCCAAATTTTGGTAAATTTCTTCAGTCAAACAGGGTTTTGAAGAAACATTGACACTAGCAATTGATTAACAAATCAATAAACTTGAATAATTATTGATATAAATAAGCCTGACAGCTCTGTTTTATTAACCACACTAAGAAAATCGATATAAATTTTGAATTAATTCTTAAGAATGAAGAATAATTTCAGTTCCAAAATCCATTTATCTGGCAGATTGCCGTGTGAAATGCCAAATTTTGGTAAATTTCTTCAGTCAAACAGGGTTTTGAGAGAAACATTGACACTAGCAATTGATTAACAAATCAATAAACTTGAATAATTATTGATATAAATAAGCCTGGCAGCTCTGTTTTGTTAACCACACTAAGAAAATAAATATAAATTTTGAATTAATTCTTAAGAATGAAGGATATTACCAGCTCCAAAATCTATTTATCTGGCAGATTGCCGTGTTGAAATGCCAAATTTTGGTAAATTTCTTCAGTCAAACAGGGTTTTGAAGAAACATTGACACTAGCAATTGATTAACAAATCAATAAACTTGAATAATTATTGATATAAATAAGCCTGCCAGCTCTGTTTTATTAACCACACTAAGAAAATAAATATAAATTTTGAATTAATTCTTAAGAATTATGAATATTTCCAGCTCCAAAATCCATTTATATGGCAGATGGCCGTGTTGAAATACCAAATTTTGGTAAATTTCTTTAGTTTAACAAGAAAAATCGACACAAGTAATTCATAAACAAATCTATAAACTTGAATTATTATTGATATAAATAAGCCTGGCAGCTCTGTTTTGTTAACCACACTAAGAAAATCGATATAAATTTTGAATTAATTCTTAAGAATGAAGGATATTTCCAGCTCCAAAATCTATTAATCTGGCAGATTGCCGTGTTGAAATGCCAAATTTTGGTAAATTTCTTCAGTCAAACAGGGTTTTGAAGAAACATTGACACTAGCAATTGATTAACAAATCAATAAACTTGAATAATTATTGATATAAATAAGCCTGGCAGCTCTGTTTTATTAACCACACTAAGAAAATAAATATAAATTTTGAATTAATTCTTAAGAATGGAGGATATTTCCAGCTCCAAAATCTATTTATCTGGCAGATTGCCGTGTTGAAATGCCAAATTTTGGTAAATTTCTTCAGTCAAACAGGGTTTTGAAGAAACATTGACACTAGCAATTGATTAACAAATCAATAAACTTGAATAATTATTGATATAAATAAGCCTGACAGCTCTGTTTTATTAACCACACTAAGAAAATCGATATAAATTTTGAATTAATTCTTAAGAATGAAGAATAATTTCAGTTCCAAAATCCATTTATCTGGCAGATTGCCGTGTGAAATGCCAAATTTTGGTAAATTTCTTCAGTCAAACAGGGTTTTGAGAGAAACATTGACACTAGCAATTGATTAACAAATCAATAAACTTGAATAATTATTGATATAAATAAGCCTGGCAGCTCTGTTTTGTTAACCACAGTAAGAAAATAAATATAAATTTTGAATTAATTCTTAAGAATGAACGATATTTCCAGCTCCAAAATCTATTTATCTGGCAGATTGCCGTGTTGAAATGCCAAATTTTGGTAAATTTCTTCAGTCAAACAGGGTTTTGAAGAAACATTGACACTAGCAATTGATTAACAAATCAATAAACTTGAATAATTATTGATATAAATAAGCCTGGCAGCTCTGTTTTGTTAACCACACTAAGAAAATTAATATAAATTTTGAATTAATTCTTAAGAATGAAGGATATTTCCAGCTCCAAAATCTATTTATCTGGCAGATTGCCCGGTTGAAATGCCAAATTTTGGTAAATTTCTTCAGTCAAACAGGGTTTTGAAGAAACATTGACACTAGCAATTGATTAACAAATCAATAAACTTGAATAATTATTGATATAAATAAGCCTGACAGCTCTGTTTTATTAACCACACTAAGAAAATCGATATAAATTTTGAATTAATTCTTAAGAATGAAGAATAATTTCAGTTCCAAAATCCATTTATCTGGCAGATTGCCGTGTGAAATGCCAAATTTTGGTAAATTTCTTCAGTCAAACAGGGTTTTGAGAGAAACATTGACACTAGCAATTGATTAACAAATCAATAAACTTGAATAATTATTGATATAAATAAGCCTGGCAGCTCTGTTTTGTTAACCACACTAAGAAAATCGATATAAATTTTGAATTAATTCTTAAGAATGAAGGATATTTCCAGCTCCAAAATCTATTTATCTGGCAGATTGCCCGGTTGAAATGCCAAATTTTGGTAAATTTCTTCAGTCAAACAGGGTTTTGAAGAAACATTGACACTAGCAATTGATTAACAAATCAATAAACTTGAATAATTATTGATATAAATAAGCCTGCCAGCTCTGTTTTATTAACCACACTAAGAAAATAAATATAAATTTTGAATTAATTCTTAAGAATTATGAATATTTCCAGCTCCAAAATCCATTTATATGGCAGATTGCCGTGTTGAAATACCAAATTTTGGTAAATTTCTTTAGTTTAACAAGAAAAATCGACACAAGTAATTCATTAACAAATCTATAAACTTGAATTATTATTGATATAAATAAGCCTGGCAGCTCTGTTTTGTTAACCACACTAAGAAAATCGATATAAATTTTGAATTACTTCTTAAGAATGAAGGATATTTCCAGCTCCAAAATCTATTTATCTGGCAGATTGCCGTGTTGAAATGCCAAATTTTGGTAAATTTCTTCAGTCAAACAGGGTTTTGAAGAAACATTGACACTAGCAATTGATTAACAAATCAATAAACTTGAATAATTATTGATATAAATAAGCCTGGCAGCTCTGTTTTATTAACCACACTAAGAAAATAAATATAAATTTTGAATTAATTCTTAAGAATGGAGGATATTTCCAGCTCCAAAATCTATTTATCTGGCAGATTGCCGTGTTGAAATGCCAAATTTTGGTAAATTTCTTCAGTCAAACAGGGTTTTGAAGAAACATTGACACTAGCAATTGATGAACAAATCAATAAACTTGAATAATTATTTATATAAATAAGCCTGACAGCTCTGTTTTATTAACCACACTAAGAAAATCGATATAAATTTTGAATTTATTCTTAAGAATGGAGGATATTTCCAGCTCCAAAATCTATTTATCTGGCAGATTGCCGTGTTGAAATGCCAAATTTTGGTAAATTTCTTCAGTCAAACAGGGTTTTGAAGAAACATTGACACTAGCAATTGATTAACAAATCAATAAACTTGAATAATTATTGATATAAATAAGCCTGGCAGCTCTGTTTTATTAACCACACTAAGAAAATAAATATAAATTTTGAATTAATTCTTAAGAATGGAGGATATTTCCAGCTCCAAAATCTATTTATCTGGCAGATTGCCGTGTTGAAATGCCAAATTTTGGTAAATTTCTTCAGTCAAACAGGGTTTTGAAGAAACATTGACACTAGCAATTGATGAACAAATCAATAAACTTGAATAATTATTTATATAAATAAGCCTGACAGCTCTGTTTTATTAACCACACTAAGAAAATCGATATAAATTTTGAATTTATTCTTAAGAATGGAGGATATTTCCAGCTCCAAAATCTATTTATCTGGCAGATTGCCGTGTTGAAATGCCAAATTTTGGTAAATTTCTTCAGTCAAACAGGGTTTTGAAGAAACATTGACACTAGCAATTGATTAACAAATCAATAAACTTGAATAATTATTGATATAAATAAGCCTGCCAGCTCTGTTTTATTAACCACACTAAGAAAATAAATATAAATTTTGAATTAATTCTTAAGAATTATGAATATTTCCAGCTCCAAAATCCATTTATATGGCAGATTGCCGTGTCGAAATACCAAATTTTGGTAAATTTCTTTAGTTGAACAAGAAAAATCGACACAAGTAATTCATTAACAAATCTATAAACTTGAATTATTATTGATATAAATAAGCCTGGCAGCTCTGTTTTGTTAACCACACTAAGAAAATCGATATAAATTTTGAATTAATTCTTAAGAATGAAGGATATTTCCAGCTCCAAAATCTATTTATCTGGCAGATTGCCGTGTTGAAATGCCAAATTTTGGTAAATTTCTTCAGTCAAACAGGGTTTTGAAGAAACATTGACACTAGCAATTGATTAACAAATCAATAATATTGAATAATTATTGATATAAATAAGCCTGGAAGCTCTGTTTTATTAACCACACTAAGAAAATAAATATAAATTTTGAATTAATTCTTAAGAATGAAGGATATTTCCAGCTCCAAAATCTATTTATCTGGCAGATTGCCGTGTTGAAATGCCAAATTTTGGTAAATTTCTTCAGTCAAACAGGGTTTTGAAGAAACATTGACACTAGCAATTGATGAACAAATCAATAAACTTGAATAATTATTGATATAAATAAGCCTGACAGCTCTGTTTTATTAACCACACTAAGAAAATCGATATAAATTTTGAATTTATTCTTAAGAATGGAGGATATTTCCAGCTCCAATATCTATTTATCTGGCAGATTGCCGTGTTGAAATGCCAAATTTTGGTAAATTTCTTCAGTCAAACAGGGTTTTGAAGAAACATTGACTCTACCAATTGATGAACAAATCAATAAACTTGAATAATTATTGATATAAATAAGCCTGACAGCTCTGTTTTATTAACCACACTAAGAAAATCGATATAAATTTTGAATTAATTCTTAAGAATGAAGGATATTTCCAGCTCCAAAATCTATTTATCTGGCAGATTGCCGTGTTGAAATGCCAAATTTTGGTAAATTTCTTCAGTCAAACAGGGTTTTGAAGAAACATTGACACTAGCAATTGATTAACAAATCAATAATATTGAATAATTATTGATATAAATAAGCCTGGCAGCTCTGTTTTATTAACCACACTAAGAAAATAAATATAAATTTTGAATTAATTCTTAAGAATGAAGGATATTTCCAGCTCCAAAATCTATTTATCTGGCAGATTGCCGTGTTGAAATGCCAAATTTTGGTAAATTTCTTCAGTCAAACAGGGTTTTGAAGAAACATTGACACTAGCAATTGATGAACAAATCAATAAACTTGAATAATTATTGATATAAATAAGCCTGACAGCTCTGTTTTATTAACCACACTAAGAAAATCGATATAAATTTTGAATTTATTCTTAAGAATGGAGGATATTTCCAGCTCCAATATCTATTTATCTGGCAGATTGCCGTGTTGAAATGCCAAATTTTGGTAAATTTCTTCAGTCAAACAGGGTTTTGAAGAAACATTGACACTACCAATTGATGAACAAATCAATAAACTTGAATAATTATTGATATAAATAAGCCTGACAGCTCTGTTTTATTAACCACACTAAGAAAATCGATATAAATTTTGAATTAATTCTTAAGAATGAAGAATAATTTCAGTTCCAAAATCCATTTATCTGGCATATTGCCGTGTGAAATGCCAAATTTTGGTAAATTTCTTCAGTCAAACAGGGTTTTGAAGAAACATTGACACTAGCAATTGATTAACAAATCAATAAACTTGAATAATTATTGATATAAATAAGCCTAGCAGCTCTGTTTTGTTAACCACACTAAGAAAATAAATATAACTTTTGAATTAATTCTTAAGAATGAAGAATATTTCCAACTCCAAAATCCATTTATCTGGCAGATTGCCGTGTTGAAATGCCATATTTTGGTAAATTTCTTCAGTCAAACAGGGTTTTGAAGAAACATTGACACTAGCAATTGATTAACAAATCAATAAACTTGAATAATTATTGATATAAATAAGCCTGGCAGCTCTGTTTTGTTAACCACACTAAGAAAATAAATATAAATTTTGAATTAATTCTTAAGAATGAAGGATATTACCAGCTTCAAAATCTATTTATCTGGCAGATCGCCGTGTTGAAATGCCAAATTTTGGTAAATTTCTTCAGTCAAACAGGGTTTTGAAGAAACATTGACACTAGCAATTGATTAACAAATCAATAAACTTGAATAATTATTGATATAAATAAGCCTGGCAGCTCTGTTTTGTTAACCACACTTAGAAAATAAATATAAATTTTGAATTAATTCTTAAGAATGAAGGATATTTCCAGCTCCAAAATCTATTTATCTGGCAGATTGCCGTGTTGAAATGCCAAATTTTGGTAAATTTCTTCAGTCAAACAGGGTTTTGAAGAAACATTGACACTAGCAATTGATTATCAAATCAATAAACTTGAATAATTATTGATAAAAATAAGCCTGGCAGCTCTGTTTTGTTAACCACACTAAGAAAATAAATATAAATTTTGAATTAATTCTTAAGAATGAAGGATATTTCCAGCTCCAAAATCTATTTATCTGGCAGATTGCCCGGTTGAAATGCCAAATTTTGGTAAATTTCTTCAGTCAAACAGGGTTTTGAAGAAACATTGACACTAGCAATTGATTAACAAATCAATAAACTTGAATAATTATTGATATAAATAAGCCTGACAGCTCTGTTTTCTTAACCACACTAAGAAAATCGATATAAATTTTGAATTCATTCTTAAGAATGAAGAATAATTTCAGTTCCAAAATCCATTTATCTGGCAGATTGCCGTGTGAAATGCCAAATTTTGGTCAATTTCTTCAGTCAAACAGGGTTTTGAAGAAACATTGACACTAGCAATTGATGAACAAATCAATAAACTTGAATAGTTATTGATATAAATAAGCCTGACAGCTCTGATTTATTAACCACACTAAGAAAATCGATATAAATTTTGAATTAATTCTTAAGAATGAAGAATAATTTCAGTTCCAAAATCCATTTATCTGGCAGATTGCCGTGTGAAATGCCAAATTTTGGTAAATTTCTTCAGTCAAACAGGGTTTTGAAGAAACATTGACACTAGCAATTGATTAACAAATCAATAAACTTGAATAATTATTGATATAAATAAGCCTGGCAGCTCTGTTTTGTTAACCACACTAAGAAAATAAATATAAATTTTGAATTAATTCTTAAGAATGAAGAATATTTCCAGCTCCAAAATCCATTTATCTGGCAGATTGCCGTGTTGAAATGCCATATTTTGGTAAATTTCTTCAGTCAAACAGGGTTTTGACAAAACATTGATACTAGCAATTGATTAACAAATCAATAAACTTGAATAATTATTGATATAAATAAGCCTGACAGCTCTGTTTTATTAACCACACTAAGAAAATCGATATAAATTTTGAATTAATTCTTAAGAATGAAGAATAATTTCAGTTACAAAATCCATTTATCTGGCAGATTGCCGTGTGAAATGCCAAATTTTGGTAAATTTCTTCAGTCAAACAGGGTTTTGAAGAAACATTGACACTAGCAATTGATTAACAAATCAATAAACTTGAATAATTATTGATATAAATAAGCCTGGCAGCTCTGTTTTGTTAACCACACTAAGAAAATAAATATAAATTTTGAATTAATTCTTAAGAATGAAGAATATTTCCAGCTCCAAAATCCATTTATCTGGCATATTGCCGTGTTGAAATGCCATATTTTGGTAAATTTCTTCAGTCAAACAGGGTTTTGAAGAAACATTGACACTAGCAATTGATTAACAAATCAATAAACTTGAATAATTATTGATATAAATAAGCCTGGCAGCTCTGTTTTGTTAACCACACTAAGAAAATAAATATAAATTTTGAATTAATTCTTAAGAATGAAGGATATTTCCAGCTCCAAAATCTATTAATCTGGCAGATTGCCGTGTTGAAATTCCAAATTTTGGTAAATTTCTTCAGTCAAACAGGGTTTTGAAGAAACATTGACACTAGCAATTGATTAACAAATCAATAAACTTGAATAATTATTGATATAAATAAGCCTGGCAGCTCTGTTTTGTTAACCACACTAAGAAAATAAATATAAATTTTGAATTAATTCTTAAGAATTAAGGATATTTCCAGCTCCAAAATCTATTTATCTGGCAGATTGCCGTGTTGAAATGCCAAATTTTGGTAAATTTCTTCAGTCAAACAGGGTTTTGAAGAAACATTGACACTAGCAATTGATTAACAAATCAATAAACTTGAATAATTATTGATATAAATAAGCCTGACAGCTCTGTTTTATTAACCACACTAAGAAAATCGATATAAATTTTGAATTAATTCTTTAGAATGAAGAATAATTTCAGTTACAAAATCCATTTATCTGGCAGATTGCCGTGTGAAATGCCAAATTTTGGTAAATTTCTTCAGTCAAACAGGGTTTTGAAGAAACATTGACACTAGCAATTGATTAACAAATCAATAAACTTGAATAATTATTGATATAAATAAGCCTGGCAGCTCTGTTTTGTTAGCCACACTAAGAAAATAAATATAAATTTTGAATTAATTCTTAAGAATGAAGGATATTTCCAGCTCCAAAATCTATTTATCTGGCAGATTACCGTGTTGAAATGCCAAATTATGGTAAATTTCTTCAGTCAAACAGGGTTTTGAAGAAACATTGACACTAGCAATTGATTAACAAAATCAATAAACTTGAATAATTATTGATATAAATAAGCCTGGCAGCTCTGTTTTGTTAACCACACTTAGAAAATAAATATAAATTTTGAATTAATTCTTAAGAATGAAGGATATTTCCAGCTCCAAAATCTATTTATCTGGCAGATTGCCGTGTTGAAATGCCAAATTTTGGTAAATTTCTTCAGTCAAACAGGGTTTTGAAGAAACATTGACACTAGCAATTGATTAACAAATCAATAAACTTGAATAATTATTGATATAAATAAGCCTGGCAGCTCTGTTTTGTTAACCACACTAAGAAAATAAATATAAATTTTGAATTAATTCTTAAGAATGAAGGATATTTCCAGCTCCAAAATCTATTTATCTGGCAGATTGCCCGGTTGAAATGCCAAATTTTGGTAAATTTCTTCAGTCAAACAGGGTTTTGAAGAAACATTGACACTAGCAATTGATTAACAAATCAATAAACTTGAATAATTATTGATATAAATAAGCCTGACAGCTCTGTTTTATTAACCACACTAAGAAAATCGATATAAATTTTGAATTCATTCTTAAGAATGAAGAATAATTTCAGTTCCAAAATCCATTTATCTGGCAGATTGCCGTGTGAAATGCCAAATTTTGGTCAATTTCTTCAGTCAAACAGGGTTTTGAAGAAACATTGACACTAGCAATTGATGAACAAATCAATAAACTTGAATAGTTATTGATATAAATAAGCCTGACAGCTCTGATTTATTAACCACACTAAGAAAATCGATATAAATTTTGAATTAATTCTTAAGAATGAAGAATAATTTCAGTTCCAAAATCCATTTATCTGGCAGATTGCCGTGTGAAATGCCAAATTTTGGTAAATTTCTTCAGTCAAACAGGGTTTTGAAGAAACATTGACACTAGCAATTGATTAACAAATCAATAAACTTGAATAATTATTGATATAAATAAGCCTGGCAGCTCTGTTTTGTTAACCACACTAAGAAAATAAATATAAATTTTGAATTAATTCTTAAGAATGAAGAATATTTCCAGCTCCAAAATCCATTTATCTGGCAGATTGCCGTGTTGAAATGCCATATTTTGGTAAATTTCTTCAGTCAAACAGGGTTTTGACAAAACATTGATACTAGCAATTGATTAACAAATCAATAAACTTGAATAATTATTGATATAAATAAGCCTGACAGCTCTGTTTTATTAACCACACTAAGAAAATCGATATAAATTTTGAATTAATTCTTAAGAATGAAGAATAATTTCAGTTACAAAATCCATTTATCTGGCAGATTGCCGTGTGAAATGCCAAATTTTGGTAAATTTCTTCAGTCAAACAGGGTTTTGAAGAAACATTGACACTAGCAATTGATTAACAAATCAATAAACTTGAATAATTATTGATATAAATAAGCCTGGCAGCTCTGTTTTGTTAACCACACTAAGAAAATAAATATAAATTTTGAATTAATTCTTAAGAATGAAGAATATTTCCAGCTCCAAAATCCATTTATCTGGCATATTGCCGTGTTGAAATGCCATATTTTGGTAAATTTCTTCAGTCAAACAGGGTTTTGAAGAAACATTGACACTAGCAATTGATTAACAAATCAATAAACTTGAATAATTATTGATATAAATAAGCCTGGCAGCTCTGTTTTGTTAACCACACTAAGAAAATAAATATAAATTTTGAATTAATTCTTAAGAATGAAGGATATTTCCAGCTCCAAAATCTATTTATCTGGCAGATTGCCCGGTTGAAATGCCAAATTTTGGTAAATTTCTTCAGTCAAACAGGGTTTTGAAGAAACATTGACACTAGCAATTGATTAACAAATCAATAAACTTGAATAATTATTGATATAAATAAGCCTGACAGCTCTGTTTTATTAACCACACTAAGAAAATCGATATAAATTTTGAATTCATTCTTAAGAATGAAGAATAATTTCAGTTCCAAAATCCATTTATCTGGCAGATTGCCGTGTGAAATGCCAAATTTTGGTCAATTTCTTCAGTCAAACAGGGTTTTGAAGAAACATTGACACTAGCAATTGATGAACAAATCAATAAACTTGAATAGTTATTGATATAAATAAGCCTGACAGCTCTGATTTATTAACCACACTAAGAAAATCGATATAAATTTTGAATTAATTCTTAAGAATGAAGAATAATTTCAGTTCCAAAATCCATTTATCTGGCAGATTGCCGTGTGAAATGCCAAATTTTGGTAAATTTCTTCAGTCAAACAGGGTTTTGAAGAAACATTGACACTAGCAATTGATTAACAAATCAATAAACTTGAATAATTATTGATATAAATAAGCCTGGCAGCTCTGTTTTGTTAACCACACTAAGAAAATAAATATAAATTTTGAATTAATTCTTAAGAATGAAGAATATTTCCAGCTCCAAAATCCATTTATCTGGCAGATTGCCGTGTTGAAATGCCATATTTTGGTAAATTTCTTCAGTCAAACAGGGTTTTGACAAAACATTGATACTAGCAATTGATTAACAAATCAATAAACTTGAATAATTATTGATATAAATAAGCCTGACAGCTCTGTTTTATTAACCACACTAAGAAAATCGATATAAATTTTGAATTAATTCTTAAGAATGAAGAATAATTTCCAGCTCCAAAATCTATTTATCTGGCAGATTACCGTGTTGAAATGCCAAATTATGGTAAATTTCTTCAGTCAAACAGGGTTTTGAAGAAACATTGACACTAGCAATTGATTAACAAAATCAATAAACTTGAATAATTATTGATATAAATAAGCCTGGCAGCTCTGTTTTGTTAACCACACTTAGAAAATAAATATAAATTTTGAATTAATTCTTAAGAATGAAGGATATTTCCAGCTCCAAAATCTATTTATCTGGCAGATTGCCGTGTTGAAATGCCAAATTTTGGTAAATTTCTTCAGTCAAACAGGGTTTTGAAGAAACATTGACACTAGCAATTGATTAACAAATCAATAAACTTGAATAATTATTGATATAAATAAGCCTGGCAGCTCTGTTTTGTTAACCACACTAAGAAAATAAATATAAATTTTGAATTAATTCTTAAGAATGAAGGATATTTCCAGCTCCAAAATCTATTTATTTGGCAGATTGCCCGGTTGAAATGCCAAATTTTGGTAAATTTCTTCAGTCAAACAGGGTTTTGAAGAAACATTGACACTAGCAATTGATTAACAAATCAATAAACTTGAATAATTATTGATATAAATAAGCCTGACAGCTCTGTTTTATTAACCACACTAAGAAAATCGATATAAATTTTGAATTCATTCTTAAGAATGAAGAATAATTTCAGTTCCAAAATCCATTTATCTGGCAGATTGCCGTGTGAAATGCCAAATTTTGGTCAATTTCTTCAGTCAAACAGGGTTTTGAAGAAACATTGACACTAGCAATTGATGAACAAATCAATAAACTTGAATAGTTATTGATATAAATAAGCCTGACAGCTCTGATTTATTAACCACACTAAGAAAATCGATATAAATTTTGAATTAATTCTTAAGAATGAAGAATAATTTCAGTTCCAAAATCCATTTATCTGGCAGATTGCCGTGTGAAATGCCAAATTTTGGTAAATTTCTTCAGTCAAACAGGGTTTTGAAGAAACATTGACACTAGCAATTGATTAACAAATCAATAAACTTGAATAATTATTGATATAAATAAGCCTGGCAGCTCTGTTTTGTTAACCACACTAAGAAAATAAATATAAATTTTGAATTAATTCTTAAGAATGAAGAATATTTCCAGCTCCAAAATCCATTTATCTGGCAGATTGCCGTGTTGAAATGCCATATTTTGGTAAATTTCTTCAGTCAAACAGGGTTTTGACAAAACATTGATACTAGCAATTGATTAACAAATCAATAAACTTGAATAATTATTGATATAAATAAGCCTGACAGCTCTGTTTTATTAACCACACTAAGAAAATCGATATAAATTTTGAATTAATTCTTAAGAATGAAGAATAATTTCAGTTACAAAATCCATTTATCTGGCAGATTGCCGTGTGAAATGCCAAATTTTGGTAAATTTCTTCAGTCAAACAGGGTTTTGAAGAAACATTGACACTAGCAATTGATTAACAAATCAATAAACTTGAATAATTATTGATATAAATAAGCCTGGCAGCTCTGTTTTGTTAACCACACTAAGAAAATAAATATAAATTTTGAATTAATTCTTAAGAATGAAGAATATTTCCAGCTCCAAAATCCATTTATCTGGCATATTGCCGTGTTGAAATGCCATATTTTGGTAAATTTCTTCAGTCAAACAGGGTTTTGAAGAAACATTGACACTAGCAATTGATTAACAAATCAATAAACTTGAATAATTATTGATATAAATAAGCCTGGCAGCTCTGTTTTGTTAACCACACTAAGAAAATAAATATAAATTTTGAATTAATTCTTAAGAATGAAGGATATTTCCAGCTCCAAAATCTATTTATCTGGCAGATTGCCCGGTTGAAATGCCAAATTTTGGTAAATTTCTTCAGTCAAACAGGGTTTTGAAGAAACATTGACACTAGCAATTGATTAACAAATCAATAAACTTGAATAATTATTGATATAAATAAGCCTGACAGCTCTGTTTTATTAACCACACTAAGAAAATCGATATAAATTTTGAATTCATTCTTAAGAATGAAGAATAATTTCAGTTCCAAAATCCATTTATCTGGCAGATTGCCGTGTGAAATGCCAAATTTTGGTCAATTTCTTCAGTCAAACAGGGTTTTGAAGAAACATTGACACTAGCAATTGATGAACAAATCAATAAACTTGAATAGTTATTGATATAAATAAGCCTGACAGCTCTGATTTATTAACCACACTAAGAAAATCGATATAAATTTTGAATTAATTCTTAAGAATGAAGAATAATTTCAGTTCCAAAATCCATTTATCTGGCAGATTGCCGTGTGAAATGCCAAATTTTGGTAAATTTCTTCAGTCAAACAGGGTTTTGAAGAAACATTGACACTAGCAATTGATTAACAAATCAATAAACTTGAATAATTATTGATATAAATAAGCCTGGCAGCTCTGTTTTGTTAACCACACTAAGAAAATAAATATAAATTTTGAATTAATTCTTAAGAATGAAGAATATTTCCAGCTCCAAAATCCATTTATCTGGCAGATTGCCGTGTTGAAATGCCATATTTTGGTAAATTTCTTCAGTCAAACAGGGTTTTGACAAAACATTGATACTAGCAATTGATTAACAAATCAATAAACTTGAATAATTATTGATATAAATAAGCCTGACAGCTCTGTTTTATTAACCACACTAAGAAAATCGATATAAATTTTGAATTAATTCTTAAGAATGAAGAATAATTTCAGTTACAAAATCCATTTATCTGGCAGATTGCCGTGTGAAATGCCAAATTTTGGTAAATTTCTTCAGTCAAACAGGGTTTTGAAGAAACATTGACACTAGCAATTGATTAACAAATCAATAAACTTGAATAATTATTGATATAAATAAGCCTGGCAGCTCTGTTTTGTTAACCACACTAAGAAAATAAATATAAATTTTGAATTAATTCTTAAGAATGAAGAATATTTCCAGCTCCAAAATCCATTTATCTGGCATATTGCCGTGTTGAAATGCCATATTTTGGTAAATTTCTTCAGTCAAACAGGGTTTTGAAGAAACATTGACACTAGCAATTGATTAACAAATCAATAAACTTGAATAATTATTGATATAAATAAGCCTGGCAGCTCTGTTTTGTTAACCACACTAAGAAAATAAATATAAATTTTGAATTAATTCTTAAGAATGAAGGATATTTCCAGCTCCAAAATCTATTAATCTGGCAGATTGCCGTGTTGAAATGCCAAATTTTGGTAAATTTCTTCAGTCAAACAGGGTTTTGAAGAAACATTGACACTAGCAATTGATTAACAAATCAATAAACTTGAATAATTATTGATATAAATAAGCCTGGCAGCTCTGTTTTGTTAACCACACTAAGAAAATAAATATAAATTTTGAATTAATTCTTAAGAATTAAGGATATTTCCAGCTCCAAAATCTATTTATCTGGCAGATTGCCGTGTTGAAATGCCAAATTTTGGTAAATTTCTTCAGTCAAACAGGGTTTTGAAGAAACATTGACACTAGCAATTGATTAACAAATCAATAAACTTGAATAATTATTGATATAAATAAGCCTGACAGCTCTGTTTTATTAACCACACTAAGAAAATCGATATAAATTTTGAATTAATTCTTTAGAATGAAGAATAATTTCAGTTACAAAATCCATTTATCTGGCAGATTGCCGTGTGAAATGCCAAATTTTGGTAAATTTCTTCAGTCAAACAGGGTTTTGAAGAAACATTGACACTAGCAATTGATTAACAAATCAATAAACTTGAATAATTATTGATATAAATAAGCCTGGCAGCTCTGTTTTGTTAGCCACACTAAGAAAATAAATATAAATTTTGAATTAATTCTTAAGAATGAAGGATATTTCCAGCTCCAAAATCTATTTATCTGGCAGATTACCGTGTTGAAATGCCAAATTATGGTAAATTTCTTCAGTCAAACAGGGTTTTGAAGAAACATTGACACTAGCAATTGATTAACAAAATCAATAAACTTGAATAATTATTGATATAAATAAGCCTGGCAGCTCTGTTTTGTTAACCACACTTAGAAAATAAATATAAATTTTGAATTAATTCTTAAGAATGAAGGATATTTCCAGCTCCAAAATCTATTTATCTGGCAGATTGCCGTGTTGAAATGCCAAATTTTGGTAAATTTCTTCAGTCAAACAGGGTTTTGAAGAAACATTGACACTAGCAATTGATTAACAAATCAATAAACTTGAATAATTATTGATATAAATAAGCCTGGCAGCTCTGTTTTGTTAACCACACTAAGAAAATAAATATAAATTTTGAATTAATTCTTAAGAATGAAGGATATTTCCAGCTCCAAAATCTATTTATCTGGCAGATTGCCCGGTTGAAATGCCAAATTTTGGTAAATTTCTTCAGTCAAACAGGGTTTTGAAGAAACATTGACACTAGCAATTGATTAACAAATCAATAAACTTGAATAATTATTGATATAAATAAGCCTGACAGCTCTGTTTTATTAACCACACTAAGAAAATCGATATAAATTTTGAATTCATTCTTAAGAATGAAGAATAATTTCAGTTCCAAAATCCATTTATCTGGCAGATTGCCGTGTGAAATGCCAAATTTTGGTCAATTTCTTCAGTCAAACAGGGTTTTGAAGAAACATTGACACTAGCAATTGATGAACAAATCAATAAACTTGAATAGTTATTGATATAAATAAGCCTGACAGCTCTGATTTATTAACCACACTAAGAAAATCGATATAAATTTTGAATTAATTCTTAAGAATGAAGAATAATTTCAGTTCCAAAATCCATTTATCTGGCAGATTGCCGTGTGAAATGCCAAATTTTGGTAAATTTCTTCAGTCAAACAGGGTTTTGAAGAAACATTGACACTAGCAATTGATTAACAAATCAATAAACTTGAATAATTATTGATATAAATAAGCCTGGCAGCTCTGTTTTGTTAACCACACTAAGAAAATAAATATAAATTTTGAATTAATTCTTAAGAATGAAGAATATTTCCAGCTCCAAAATCCATTTATCTGGCAGATTGCCGTGTTGAAATGCCATATTTTGGTAAATTTCTTCAGTCAAACAGGGTTTTGACAAAACATTGATACTAGCAATTGATTAACAAATCAATAAACTTTAATAATTATTGATATAAATAAGCCTGACAGCTCTGTTTTATTAACCACACTAAGAAAATCGATATAAATTTTGAATTAATTCTTAAGAATGAAGAATAATTTCAGTTACAAAATCCATTTATCTGGCAGATTGCCGTGTGAAATGCCAAATTTTGGTAAATTTCTTCAGTCAAACAGGGTTTTGAAGAAACATTGACACTAGCAATTGATTAACAAATCAATAAACTTGAATAATTATTGATATAAATAAGCCTGGCAGCTCTGTTTTGTTAACCACACTAAGAAAATAAATATAAATTTTGAATTAATTCTTAAGAATGAAGAATATTTCCAGCTCCAAAATCCATTTATCTGGCATATTGCCGTGTTGAAATGCCATATTTTGGTAAATTTCTTCAGTCAAACAGGGTTTTGAAGAAACATTGACACTAGCAATTGATTAACAAATCAATAAACTTGAATAATTATTGATATAAATAAGCCTGGCAGCTCTGTTTTGTTAACCACACTAAGAAAATAAATATAAATTTTGAATTAATTCTTAAGAATGAAGGATATTTCCAGCTCCAAAATCTATTAATCTGGCAGATTGCCGTGTTGAAATGCCAAATTTTGGTAAATTTCTTCAGTCAAACAGGGTTTTGAAGAAACATTGACACTAGCAATTGATTAACAAATCAATAAACTTGAATAATTATTGATATAAATAAGCCTGGCAGCTCTGTTTTGTTAACCACACTAAGAAAATAAATATAAATTTTGAATTAATTCTTAAGAATTAAGGATATTTCCAGCTCCAAAATCTATTTATCTGGCAGATTGCCGTGTTGAAATGCCAAATTTTGGTAAATTTCTTCAGTCAAACAGGGTTTTGAAGAAACATTGACACTAGCAATTGATTAACAAATCAATAAACTTGAATAATTATTGATATAAATAAGCCTGACAGCTCTGTTTTATTAACCACACTAAGAAAATCGATATAAATTTTGAATTAATTCTTTAGAATGAAGAATAATTTCAGTTACAAAATCCATTTATCTGGCAGATTGCCGTGTGAAATGCCAAATTTTGGTAAATTTCTTCAGTCAAACAGGGTTTTGAAGAAACATTGACACTAGCAATTGATTAACAAATCAATAAACTTGAATAATTATTGATATAAATAAGCCTGGCAGCTCTGTTTTGTTAGCCACACTAAGAAAATAAATATAAATTTTGAATTAATTCTTAAGAATGAAGGATATTTCCAGCTCCAAAATCTATTTATCTGGCAGATTACCGTGTTGAAATGCCAAATTATGGTAAATTTCTTCAGTCAAACAGGGTTTTGAAGAAACATTGACACTAGCAATTGATTAACAAAATCAATAAACTTGAATAATTATTGATATAAATAAGCCTGGCAGCTCTGTTTTGTTAACCACACTAAGAAAATAAATATAAATTTTGAATTAATTCTTAAGAATGAAGGATATTTCCAGCTCCAAAATCTATTTATCTGGCAGATTGCCTGGTTCAAATGCCAAATTTTGGTAAATTTCTTCAGTCAAACAGGGTTTTGAAGAAACATTGACACTAGCAATTGATTAACAAATCAATAAACTTGAATAATTATTGATATAAATAAGCCTGACAGCTCTGTTTTATTAACCACACTAAGAAAATAAATATAAATTTTGAATTAATTCTTAAGAATTATGAATATTTCCAGCTCCAAAATCCATTTATATGGCAGATTGCCGTGTTGAAATACCAAATTTTGGTAAATTTCTTTAGTTTAACAAGAAAAATCGACACAAGTAATTCATTAACAAATCTATAAACTTGAATTATTATTGATATAAATAAGCCTGGCAGCTCTGTTTTGTTAACCACACTAAGAAAATCGATATAAATTTTGAATTAATTCTTAAGAATGAAGGATATTTCCAGCTCCAAAATCTATTTATCTGGCAGATTGCCGTGTTGAAATGCCAAATTTTGGTAAATTTCTTCAGTCAAACAGGGTTTTGAAGAAACATTGACACTAGCAATTGATTAACAAAATCAATAAACTTGAATAATTATTGATATAAATAAGCCTGGCAGCTCTGTTTTGTTAACCACACTAAGAAAATAAATATAAATTTTGAATTAATTCTTAAGAATTAAGGATATTTCCAGCTCCAAAATCTATTTATCTGGCAGATTGCCGTGTTGAAATGCCAAATTTTGGTAAATTTCTTCAGTCAAACAGGGTTTTGAAGAAACATTGACACTAGCAATTGATTAACAAATCAATAAACTTGAATAATTATTGATATAAATAAGCCTGACAGCTCTGTTTTATTAACCACACTAAGAAAATCGATATAAATTTTGAATTAATTCTTAAGAATGAAGAATAATTTCAGTTACAAAATCCATTTATCTGGCAGATTGCCGTGTGAAATGCCAAATTTTGGTAAATTTCTTCAGTCAAACAGGGTTTTGAAGAAACATTGACACTAGCAATTGATTAACAAATCAATAAACTTGAATAATTATTGATATAAATAAGCCTGGCAGCTCTGTTTTGTTAGCCACACTAAGAAAATAAATATAAATTTTGAATTAATTCTTAAGAATGAAGGATATTTCCAGCTCCAAAATCTATTTATCTGGCAGATTACCGTGTTGAAATGCCAAATTATGGTAAATTTCTTCAGTCAAACAGGGTTTTGAAGAAACATTGACACTAGCAATTGATTAACAAAATCAATAAACTTGAATAATTATTGATATAAATAAGCCTGGCAGCTCTGTTTTGTTAACCACACTAAGAAAATAAATATAAATTTTGAATTAATTCTTAAGAATGAAGGATATTTCCAGCTCCAAAATCTATTTATCTGGCAGATTGCCTGGTTCAAATGCCAAATTTTGGTAAATTTCTTCAGTCAAACAGGGTTTTGAAGAAACATTGACACTAGCAATTGATTAACAAATCAATAAACTTGAATAATTATTGATATAAATAAGCCTGACAGCTCTGTTTTATTAACCACACTAAGAAAATAAATATAAATTTTGAATTAATTCTTAAGAATTATGAATATTTCCAGCTCCAAAATCCATTTATATGGCAGATTGCCGTGTTGAAATACCAAATTTTGGTAAATTTCTTTAGTTTAACAAGAAAAATCGACACAAGTAATTCATTAACAAATCTATAAACTTGAATTATTATTGATATAAATAAGCCTGGCAGCTCTGTTTTGTTAACCACACTAAGAAAATCGATATAAATTTTGAATTAATTCTTAAGAATGAAGGATATTTCCAGCTCCAAAATCTATTTATCTGGCAGATTGCCGTGTTGAAATGCCAAATTTTGGTAAATTTCTTCAGTCAAACAGGGTTTTGAAGAAACATTGACACTAGCAATTGATTAACAAAATCAATAAACTTGAATAATTATTGATATAAATAAGCCTGGCAGCTCTGTTTTGTTAACCACACTAAGAAAATAAATATAAATTTTGAATTAATTCTTAAGAATGAAGGATATTTCCAGCTCCAAAATCTATTTATCTGGCAGATTGCCTGGTTGAAATGCCAAATTTTGGTAAATTTCTTCAGTCAAACAGGGTTTTGAAGAAACATTGACACTAGCAATTGATTAACAAATCAATAAACTTGAATAATTATTGATATAAATAAGCCTGACAGCTCTGCTTTATTAACCACACTAAGAAAATCGATATAAATTTTGAATTTATTCTTAAGAATTATGAATATTTCCAGCTCCAAAATCCATTTATCTGGCAGATTGCCGTGTTGAAATGCCAAATTTTAGTCAATTTCTTCAGTCAAACAGGGTTTTGAAGAAACATTGACACTAGCAATTGATTAACAAATCAATAAACTTGAATAATTATTGATATAAATAAGCCTGCCAGCTCTGTTTTATTAACCACACTAAGAAAATAAATATAAATTTTGAATTAATTCTTAAGAATTATGAATATTTCCAGCTCCAAAATCCATTTATATGGCAGATTGCCGTGTTGAAATACCAAATTTTGGTAAATTTCTTTAGTTTAACAAGAAAAATCGACACAAGTAATTCATTAACAAATCTATAAACTTGAATTATTATTGATATAAATAAGCCTGGCAGCTCTGTTTTGTTAACCACACTAAGAAAATCGATATAAATTTTGAATTAATTCTTAAGAATGAAGGATATTTCCAGCTCCAAAATCTATTTATCTGGCAGAATGCCGTGTTGAAATGCCAAATTTTGGTCAATTTCTTCAGTCAAACAGGGTTTTGAAGAAACATTGACACTAGCAATTGATGAACAAATCAATAAACTTGAATAGTTATTGATATAAATAAGCCTGACAGCTCTGTTTTATTAACCACACTAAGAAAATCGATATAAATTTTGAATTAATTCTTAAGAATGAAGGATATTTCCAGCTCCAAAATCTATTTATCTGGCAGATTGCCTGGTTCAAATGCCAAATTTTGGTAAATTTCTTCAGTCAAACAGGGTTTTGAAGAAACATTGACACTAGCAATTGATTAACAAATCAATAAACTTGAATAATTATTGATATAAATAAGCCTGACAGCTCTGTTTTATTAACCACACTAAGAAAATAAATATAAATTTTGAATTAATTCTTAAGAATTATGAATATTTCCAGCTCCAAAATCCATTTATATGGCAGATTGCCGTGTTGAAATACCAAATTTTGGTAAATTTCTTTAGTTTAACAAGAAAAATCGACACAAGTAATTCATTAACAAATCTATAAACTTGAATTATTATTGATATAAATAAGCCTGGCAGCTCTGTTTTGTTAACCACACTAAGAAAATCGATATAAATTTTGAATTAATTCTTAAGAATGAAGGATATTTCCAGCTCCAAAATCTATTTATCTGGCAGATTGCCGTGTTGAAATGCCAAATTTTGGTAAATTTCTTCAGTCAAACAGGGTTTTGAAGAAACATTGACACTAGCAATTGATTAACAAATCAATAAACTTGAATAATTATTGATATAAATAAGCCTGCCAGCTCTGTTTTATTAACCACACTAAGAAAATAAATATAAATTTTGAATTAATTCTTAAGAATTATGAATATTTCCAGCTCCAAAATCCATTTATATGGCAGATTGCCGTGTTGAAATACCAAATTTTGGTAAATTTCTTTAGTTGAACAAGAAAAATCGACACAAGTAATTCATTAACAAATCTATAAACTTGAATTATTATTGATATAAATAAGCCTGGCAGCTCTGTTTTGTTAACCACACTAAGAAAATCGATATAAATTTTGAATTAATTCTTAAGAATGAAGGATATTTCCAGCTCCAAAATCTATTTATCTGGCAGATTGCCGTGTTGAAATGCCAAATTTTGGTAAATTTCTTCAGTCAAACAGGGTTTTGAAGAAACATTGACACTAGCAATTGATTAACAAATCAATAATATTGAATAATTATTGATATAAATAAGCCTGACAGCTCTGTTTTATTAACCACACTAAGAAAATAAATATAAATTTTGAATTAATTCTTAAGAATTATGAATATTTCCAGCTCCAAAATCCATTTATATGGCAGATTGCCGTGTTGAAATACCAAATTTTGGTAAATTTCTTTAGTTTAACAAGAAAAATCGACACAAGTAATTCATTAACAAATCTATAAACTTGAATTATTATTGATATAAATAAGCCTGGCAGCTCTGTTTTGTTAACCACACTAAGAAAATCGATATAAATTTTGAATTAATTCTTAAGAATGAAGGATATTTCCAGCTCCAAAATCTATTTATCTGGCAGATTGCCGTGTTGAAATGCCAAATTTTGGTAAATTTCTTCAGTCAAACAGGGTTTTGAAGAAACATTGACACTAGCAATTGATTAACAAAATCAATAAACTTGAATAATTATTGATATAAATAAGCCTGGCAGCTCTGTTTTGTTAACCACACTAAGAAAATAAATATAAATTTTGAATTAATTCTTAAGAATGAAGGATATTTCCAGCTCCAAAATCTATTTATCTGGCAGATTGCCTGGTTGAAATGCCAAATTTTGGTAAATTTCTTCAGTCAAACAGGGTTTTGAAGAAACATTGACACTAGCAATTGATTAACAAATCAATAAACTTGAATAATTATTGATATAAATAAGCCTGACAGCTCTGCTTTATTAACCACACTAAGAAAATCGATATAAATTTTGAATTAATTCTTAAGAATGAAGAATAATTTCAGTTCCAAAATCCATTTATCTGGCAGATTGCCGTGTGAAATGCCAAATTTTGGTCAATTTCTTCAGTCAAACAGGGTTTGAAGAAACATTGACACTAGCAATTGATTAACAAATTAATAAACTTGAATAATTATTGATATAAATAAGCCTGGCAGCTCTGTTTTATTAACCACACTAAGAAAATCGATATAAATTTTGAATTTATTCTTAAGAATGGAGGATATTTCCAGCTCCAAAATCTATTTATCTGGCAGATTGCCGTGTTGAAATGCCAAATTTTGGTAAATTTCTTCAGTCAAACAGGGTTTTGAAGAAACATTGACACTAGCAATTGATTAACAAATCAATAAACTTGAATAATTATTGATATAAATAAGCCTGCCAGCTCTGTTTTATTAACCACACTAAGAAAATAAATATAAATTTTGAATTAATTCTTAAGAATTATGAATATTTCCAGCTCCAAAATCCATTTATATGGCAGATTGCCGTGTTGAAATACCAAATTTTGGTAAATTTCTTTAGTTGAACAAGAAAAATCGACACAAGTAATTCATTAACAAATCTATAAACTTGAATTATTATTGATATAAATAAGCCTGGCAGCTCTGTTTTGTTAACCACACTAAGAAAATCGATATAAATTTTGAATTAATTCTTAAGAATGAAGGATATTTCCAGCTCCAAAATCTATTTATCTGGCAGATTGCCGTGTTGAAATGCCAAATTTTGGTAAATTTCTTCAGTCAAACAGGGTTTTGAAGAAACATTGACACTAGCAATTGATTAACAAATCAATAATATTGAATAATTATTGATATAAATAAGCCTGGCAGCTCTGTTTTATTAACCACACTAAGAAAATAAATATAAATTTTGAATTAATTCTTAAGAATGAAGGATATTTCCAGCTCCAAAATCTATTTATCTGGCAGATTGCCGTGTTGAAATGCCAAATTTTGGTAAATTTCTTCAGTCAAACAGGGTTTTGAAGAAACATTGACACTAGCAATTGATGAACAAATCAATAAACTTGAATAATTATTGATATAAATAAGCCTGACAGCTCTGTTTTATTAACCACACTAAGAAAATCGATATAAATTTTGAATTTATTCTTAAGAATGGAGGATATTTCCAGCTCCAATATCTATTTATCTGGCAGATTGCCGTGTTGAAATGCCAAATTTTGGTAAATTTCTTCAGTCAAACAGGGTTTTGAAGAAACATTGACACTACCAATTGATGAACAAATCAATAAACTTGAATAATTATTGATATAAATAAGCCTGACAGCTCTGTTTTATTAACCACACTAAGAAAATCGATATAAATTTTGAATTAATTCTTAAGAATGAAGAATAATTTCAGTTCCAAAATCCATTTATCTGGCATATTGCCGTGTGAAATGCCAAATTTTGGTAAATTATTGGTCAGTCAAACAGGGTTTTGAAGAAACATTGACACTAGCAATTGATTAACAAATCAATAAACTTGAATAATTATTGATATAAATAAGCCTAGCAGCTCTGTTTTGTTAACCACACTAAGAAAATAAATATAACTTTTGAATTAATTCTTAAGAATGAAGAATATTTCCAGCTCCAAAATCCATTTATCTGGCAGATTGCCGTGTTGAAATGCCATATTTTGGTAAATTTCTTCAGTCAAACAGGGTTTTGAAGAAACATTGACACTAGCAATTGATTAACAAATCAATAAACTTGAATAATTATTGATATAAATAAGCCTGGCAGCTCTGTTTTGTTAACCACACTTAGAAAATAAATATAAATTTTGAATTAATTCTTAAGAATGAAGGATATTTCCAGCTCCAAAATCTATTTATCTGGCAGATTGCCGTGTTGAAATGCCAAATTTTGGTAAATTTCTTCAGTCAAACAGGGTTTTGAAGAAACATTGACACTAGCAATTGATTAACAAATCAATAAACTTGAATAATTATTGATATAAATAAGCCTGGCAGCTCTGTTTTGTTAACCACACTAAGAAAATAAATATAAATTTTGAATTAATTCTTAAGAATGAAGGATATTTCCAGCTCCAAAATCTATTTATCTGGCAGATTGCCCGGTTGAAATGCCAAATTTTGGTAAATTTCTTCAGTCAAACAGGGTTTTGAAGAAACATTGACACTAGCAATTGATTAACAAATCAATAAACTTGAATAATTATTGATATAAATAAACCTGACAGCTCTGTTTTATTAACCACACTAAGAAAATCGATATAAATTTTGAATTAATTCTTAAGAATGAAGAATAATTTCAGTTCCAAAATCCATTTATCTGGCAGATTGCCGTGTGAAATGCCAAATTTTGGTCAATTTCTTCAGTCAAACAGGGTTTTGAAGAAACATTGACACTAGCAATTGATGAACAAATCAATAAACTTGAATAGTTATTGATATAAATAAGCCTGACAGCTCTGATTTATTAACCACACTAAGAAAATCGATATAAATTTTGAATTAATTCTTAAGAATGAAGAATAATTTCAGTTCCAAAATCCATTTATCTGGCAGATTGCCGTGTGAAATGCCAAATTTTGGTAAATTTCTTCAGTCAAACAGGGTTTTGAAGAAACATTGACACTAGCAATTGATTAACAAATCAATAAACTTGAATAATTATTGATATAAATAAGCCTGGCAGCTCTGTTTTGTTAACCACACTAAGAAAATAAATATAAATTTTGAATTAATTCTTAAGAATGAAGAATATTTCCAGCTCCAAAATCCATTTATCTGGCAGATTGCCGTGTTGAAATGCCATATTTTGGTAAATTTCTTCAGTCAAACAGGGTTTTGACAAAACATTGATACTAGCAATTGATTAACAAATCAATAAACTTGAATAATTATTGATATAAATAAGCCTGACAGCTCTGTTTTATTAACCACACTAAGAAAATCGATATAAATTTTGAATTAATTCTTAAGAATGAAGAATAATTTCAGTTACAAAATCCATTTATCTGGCAGATTGCCGTGTGAAATGCCAAATTTTGGTAAATTTCTTCAGTCAAACAGGGTTTTGAAGAAACATTGACACTAGCAATTGATTAACAAATCAATAAACTTGAATAATTATTGATATAAATAAGCCTGGCAGCTCTGTTTTGTTAACCACACTAAGAAAATAAATATAAATTTTGAATTAATTCTTAAGAATGAAGAATATTTCCAGCTCCAAAATCCATTTATCTGGCATATTGCCGTGTTGAAATGCCATATTTTGGTAAATTTCTTCAGTCAAACAGGGTTTTGAAGAAACATTGACACTAGCAATTGATTGACAAATCAATAAACTTGAATAATTATTGATATAAATAAGCCTGGCAGCTCTGTTTTGTTAACCACACTAAGAAAATAAATATAAATTTTGAATTAATTCTTAAGAATGAAGGATATTTCCAGCTCCAAAATCTATTAATCTGGCAGATTGCCGTGTTGAAATGCCAAATTTTGGTAAATTTCTTCAGTCAAACAGGGTTTTGAAGAAACATTGACACTAGCAATTGATTAACAAATCAATAAACTTGAATAATTATTGATATAAATAAGCCTGGCAGCTCTGTTTTGTTAACCACACTAAGAAAATAAATATAAATTTTGAATTAATTCTTAAGAATGAAGGATATTTCCAGCTCCAAAATCTATTTATCTGGCAGATTGCCGTGTTGAAATGCCAAATTTTGGTAAATTTCTTCAGTCAAACAGGGTTTTGAAGAAACATTGACACTAGCAATTGATTAACAAATCAATAAACTTGAATAATTATTGATATAAATAAGCCTGACAGCTCTGTTTTATTAACCACACTAAGAAAATCGATATAAATTTTGAATTAATTCTTAAGAATGAAGGATATTTCCAGCTCCAAAATCTATTTATCTGGCAGATTACCGTGTTGAAATGCCAAATTATGGTAAATTTCTTCAGTCAAACAGGGTTTTGAAGAAACATTGACACTAGCAATTGATTAACAAAATCAATAAACTTGAATAATTATTGATATAAATAAGCCTGGCAGCTCTGTTTTGTTAACCACACTAAGAAAATAAATATAAATTTTGAATTAATTCTTAAGAATGAAGGATATTTCCAGCTCCAAAATCTATTTATCTGGCAGATTGCCTGGTTCAAATGCCAAATTTTGGTAAATTTCTTCAGTCAAACAGGGTTTTGAAGAAACATTGACACTAGCAATTGATTAACAAATCAATAAACTTGAATAATTATTGATATAAATAAGCCTGACAGCTCTGTTTTATTAACCACACTAAGAAAATAAATATAAATTTTGAATTAATTCTTAAGAATTATGAATATTTCCAGCTCCAAAATCCATTTATATGGCAGATTGCCGTGTTGAAATACCAAATTTTGGTAAATTTCTTTAGTTTAACAAGAAAAATCGACACAAGTAATTCATTAACAAATCTATAAACTTGAATTATTATTGATATAAATAAGCCTGGCAGCTCTGTTTTGTTAACCACACTAAGAAAATCGATATAAATTTTGAATTAATTCTTAAGAATGAAGGATATTTCCAGCTCCAAAATCTATTTATCTGGCAGATTGCCGTGTTGAAATGCCAAATTTTGGTAAATTTCTTCAGTCAAACAGGGTTTTGAAGAAACATTGACACTAGCAATTGATTAACAAAATCAATAAACTTGAATAATTATTGATATAAATAAGCCTGGCAGCTCTGTTTTGTTAACCACACTAAGAAAATAAATATAAATTTTGAATTAATTCTTAAGAATGAAGGATATTTCCAGCTCCAAAATCTATTTATCTGGCAGATTGCCTGGTTGAAATGCCAAATTTTGGTAAATTTCTTCAGTCAAACAGGGTTTTGAAGAAACATTGACACTAGCAATTGATTAACAAATCAATAAACTTGAATAATTATTGATATAAATAAGCCTGACAGCTCTGCTTTATTAACCACACTAAGAAAATCGATATAAATTTTGAATTTATTCTTAAGAATGAAGAATAATTTCAGTTCCAAAATCCATTTATCTGGCAGATTGCCGTGTGAAATGCCAAATTTTGGTCAATTTCTTCAGTCAAACAGGGTTTTGAAGAAACATTGACACTAGCAATTGATTAACAAATTAATAAACTTGAATAATTATTGATATAAATAAGCCTGGCAGCTCTGTTTTGTTAACCACACTAAGAAAATAAATATAAATTTTGAATAAATTCTTAAGAATTATGAATATTTCCAGCTCCAAAATCCATTTATCTGGCAGATTGCCGTGTTGAAATGCCAAATTTTAGTCAATTTCTTCAGTCAAACAGGGTTTTGAAGAAACATTGACACTAGCAATTGATTAACAAATCAATAAACTTGAATAATTATTGATATAAATAAGCCTGCCAGCTCTGTTTTATTAACCACACTAAGAAAATAAATATAAATTTTGAATTAATTCTTAAGAATTATGAATATTTCCAGCTCCAAAATCCATTTATATGGCAGATTGCCGTGTTGAAATACCAAATTTTGGTAAATTTCTTTAGTTTAACAAGAAAAATCGACACAAGTAATTCATTAACAAATCTATAAACTTGAATTATTATTGATATAAATAAGCCTGGCAGCTCTGTTTTGTTAACCACACTAAGAAAATCGATATAAATTTTGAATTAATTCTTAAGAATGAAGGATATTTCCAGCTCCAAAATCTATTTATCTGGCAGAATGCCGTGTTGAAATGCCAAATTTTGGTCAATTTCTTCAGTCAAACAGGGTTTTGAAGAAACATTGACACTAGCAATTGATGAACAAATCAATAAACTTGAATAGTTATTGATATAAATAAGCCTGACAGCTCTGTTTTGTTAACCACACTAAGAAAATAAATATAAATTTTGAATAAATTCTTAAGAATTATGAATATTTCCAGCTCCAAAATCCATTTATCTGGCAGATTGCCGTGTTGAAATGCCAAATTTTAGTCAATTTCTTCAGTCAAACAGGGTTTTGAAGAAACATTGACACTAGCAATTGATTAACAAATCAATAAACTTGAATAATTATTGATATAAATAAGCCTGCCAGCTCTGTTTTATTAACCACACTAAGAAAATAAATATAAATTTTGAATTAATTCTTAAGAATTATGAATATTTCCAGCTCCAAAATCCATTTATATGGCAGATTGCCGTGTTGAAATACCAAATTTTGGTAAATTTCTTTAGTTTAACAAGAAAAATCGACACAAGTAATTCATTAACAAATCTATAAACTTGAATTATTATTGATATAAATAAGCCTGGCAGCTCTGTTTTGTTAACCACACTAAGAAAATCGATATAAATTTTGAATTAATTCTTAAGAATGAAGGATATTTCCAGCTCCAAAATCTATTTATCTGGCAGATTGCCGTGTTGAAATGCCAAATTTTGGTAAATTTCTTCAGTCAAACAGGGTTTTGAAGAAACATTGACACTAGCAATTGATTAACAAAATCAATAAACTTGAATAATTATTGATATAAATAAGCCTGGCAGCTCTGTTTTGTTAACCACACTAAGAAAATAAATATAAATTTTGAATTAATTCTTAAGAATGAAGGATATTTCCAGCTCCAAAATCTATTTATCTGGCAGATTGCCTGGTTGAAATGCCAAATTTTGGTAAATTTCTTCAGTCAAACAGGGTTTTGAAGAAACATTGACACTAGCAATTGATTAACAAATCAATAAACTTGAATAATTATTGATATAAATAAGCCTGACAGCTCTGCTTTATTAACCACACTAAGAAAATCGATATAAATTTTGAATTAATTCTTAAGAATGAAGAATAATTTCAGTTCCAAAATCCATTTATCTGGCAGATTGCCGTGTGAAATGCCAAATTTTGGTCAATTTCTTCAGTCAAACAGGGTTTTGAAGAAACATTGACACTAGCAATTGATTAACAAATTAATAAACTTGAATAATTATTGATATAAATAAGCCTGGCAGCTCTGTTTTGTTAACCACACTAAGAAAATAAATATAAATTTTGAATAAATTCTTAAGAATTATGAATATTTCCAGCTCCAAAATCCATTTATCTGGCAGATTGCCGTGTTGAAATGCCAAATTTTAGTCAATTTCTTCAGTCAAACAGGGTTTTGAAGAAACATTGACACTAGCAATTGATTAACAAATCAATAAACTTGAATAATTATTGATATAAATAAGCCTGCCAGCTCTGTTTTATTAACCACACTAAGAAAATAAATATAAATTTTGAATTAATTCTTAAGAATTATGAATATTTCCAGCTCCAAAATCCATTTATATGGCAGATTGCCGTGTTGAAATACCAAATTTTGGTAAATTTCTTTAGTTTAACAAGAAAAATCGACACAAGTAATTCATTAACAAATCTATAAACTTGAATTATTATTGATATAAATAAGCCTGGCAGCTCTGTTTTGTTAACCACACTAAGAAAATCGATATAAATTTTGAATTAATTCTTAAGAATGAAGGATATTTCCAGCTCCAAAATCTATTTATCTGGCAGAATGCCGTGTTGAAATGCCAAATTTTGGTCAATTTCTTCAGTCAAACAGGGTTTTGAAGAAACATTGACACTAGCAATTGATGAACAAATCAATAAACTTGAATAGTTATTGATATAAATAAGCCTGACAGCTCTGTTTTATTAACCACACTAAGAAAATCGATATAAATTTTGAATTAATTCTTAAGAATGAAGGATATTTCCAGCTCCAAAATCTATTTATCTGGCAGATTGCCTGGTTCAAATGCCAAATTTTGGTAAATTTCTTCAGTCAAACAGGGTTTTGAAGAAACATTGACACTAGCAATTGATTAACAAATCAATAAACTTGAATAATTATTGATATAAATAAGCCTGACAGCTCTGTTTTATTAACCACACTAAGAAAATAAATATAAATTTTGAATTAATTCTTAAGAATTATGAATATTTCCAGCTCCAAAATCCATTTATATGGCAGATTGCCGTGTTGAAATACCAAATTTTGGTAAATTTCTTTAGTTTAACAAGAAAAATCGACACAAGTAATTCATTAACAAATCTATAAACTTGAATTATTATTGATATAAATAAGCCTGGCAGCTCTGTTTTGTTAACCACACTAAGAAAATCGATATAAATTTTGAATTAATTCTTAAGAATGAAGGATATTTCCAGCTCCAAAATCTATTTATCTGGCAGATTGCCGTGTTGAAATGCCAAATTTTGGTAAATTTCTTCAGTCAAACAGGGTTTTGAAGAAACATTGACACTAGCAATTGATTAACAAAATCAATAAACTTGAATAATTATTGATATAAATAAGCCTGGCAGCTCTGTTTTGTTAACCACACTAAGAAAATAAATATAAATTTTGAATTAATTCTTAAGAATGAAGGATATTTCCAGCTCCAAAATCTATTTATCTGGCAGATTGCCTGGTTGAAATGCCAAATTTTGGTAAATTTCTTCAGTCAAACAGGGTTTTGAAGAAACATTGACACTAGCAATTGATTAACAAATCAATAAACTTGAATAATTATTGATATAAATAAGCCTGACAGCTCTGCTTTATTAACCACACTAAGAAAATCGATATAAATTTTGAATTAATTCTTAAGAATGAAGAATAATTTCAGTTCCAAAATCCATTTATCTGGCAGATTGCCGTGTGAAATGCCAAATTTTGGTCAATTTCTTCAGTCAAACAGGGTTTTGAAGAAACATTGACACTAGCAATTGATTAACAAATTAATAAACTTGAATAATTATTGATATAAATAAGCCTGGCAGCTCTGTTTTGTTAACCACACTAAGAAAATATTTATAAATTTTGAATTAATTCTTAAGAATTATGAATATTTCCAGCTCCAAAATTCATTTATATGGCAGATTGCCGTGTTGAAATACCAAATTTTGGTAAATTTCTTTAGTTTAACAAGAAAAATCGACACAAGTAATTCATTAACAAATCTATAAACTTGAATTATTATTGATATAAATAAGCCTGGCAGCTCTGTTTTGTTAACCACACTAAGAAAATCGATATAAATTTTGAATTAATTCTTAAGAATGAAGGATATTTCAAGCTCCAAAATCTATTTATCTGGCAGAATGCCGTGTTGAAATGCCAAATTTTGGTCAATTTCTTCAGTCAAACAGGGTTTTGAAGAAACATTGACACTAGCAATTGATGAACAAATCAATAAACTTGAATAGTTATTGATATAAATAAGCCTGACAGCTCTGTTTTATTAACCACACTAAGAAAATCGATATAAATTTTGAATTAATTCTTAAGAATGAAGAATAATTTCAGTTCCAAAATCCATTTATCTGGCAGAATGCCGTGTGAAATGCCAAATTTTGGTCAATTTCTTCAGTCAAACAGGGTTTTGAAGAAACATTGACACTAGCAATTGATTAACAAATCAATAAACTTGAATAATTATTGATATAAATAAGCCTGGCAGCTCTGTTTTGTTAACCACACTAAGAAAATAAATATAAATTTTGAATTAATTCTTAAGAATGAAGGATATTTCCAGCTCCTAAATCTATTAATCTGGCAGATTGCCGTGTTGAAATGCCAAATTTTGGTAAATTTCTTCAGTCAAACAGGGTTTTGAAGAAACATTGACACTAGCAATTGATTAACAAATCAATAAACTTGAATAATTATTGATATAAATAAGCCTGGCAGCTCTGTTTTGTTAACCACACTAAGAAAATAAATATAAATTTTGAATTAATTCTTAAGAATGAAGGATATTTCCAGCTCCAAAATCTATTTATCTGGCAGATTGCCGTGTTGAAATGCCAAATTTTGGTAAATTTCTTCAGTCAAACAGGGTTTTGAAGAAACATTGACACTAGCAATTGATTAACAAATCAATAAACTTGAATAATTATTGATATAAATAAGCCTGACAGCTCTGTTTTATTAACCACACTAAGAAAATCGATATAAATTTTGAATTTATTCTTAAGAATGAAGAATAATTTCAGTTCCAAAATCCATTTATCTGGCAGATTGCCGTGTTGAAATACCAAATTTTGGTAAATTTCTTTAGTTTAACAAGAAAAATCGACACAAGTAATTCATTAACAAATCTATAAACTTGAATTATTATTGATATAAATAAGCCTGGCAGCTCTGTTTTGTTAACCACACTAAGAAAATCGATATAAATTTTGAATTAATTCTTAAGAATGAAGGATATTTCCAGCTCCAAAATCTATTTATCTGGCAGATTGCCGTGTTGAAATGCCAAATTTTGGTAAATTTCTTCAGTCAAACAGGGTTTTGAAGAAACATTGACACTAGCAATTGATTAACAAAATCAATAAACTTGAATAATTATTGATATAAATAAGCCTGGCAGCTCTGTTTTGTTAACCACACTAAGAAAATAAATATAAATTTTGAATTAATTCTTAAGAATGAAGGATATTTCCAGCTCCAAAATCTATTTATCTGGCAGATTGCCTGGTTGAAATGCCAAATTTTGGTAAATTTCTTCAGTCAAACAGGGTTTTGAAGAAACATTGACACTAGCAATTGATTAACAAATCAATAAACTTGAATAATTATTGATATAAATAAGCCTGACAGCTCTGCTTTATTAACCACACTAAGAAAATCGATATAAATTTTGAATTTATTCTTAAGAATGAAGAATAATTTCAGTTCCAAAATCCATTTATCTGGCAGATTGCCGTGTGAAATGCCAAATTTTGGTCAATTTCTTCAGTCAAACAGGGTTTTGAAGAAACATTGACACTAGCAATTGATTAACAAATTAATAAACTTGAATAATTATTGATATAAATAAGCCTGGCAGCTCTGTTTTGTTAACCACACTAAGAAAATAAATATAAATTTTGAATAAATTCTTAAGAATTATGAATATTTCCAGCTCCAAAATCCATTTATCTGGCAGATTGCCGTGTTGAAATGCCAAATTTTAGTCAATTTCTTCAGTCAAACAGGGTTTTGAAGAAACATTGACACTAGCAATTGATTAACAAATCAATAAACTTGAATAATTATTGATATAAATAAGCCTGCCAGCTCTGTTTTATTAACCACACTAAGAAAATAAATATAAATTTTGAATTAATTCTTAAGAATTATGAATATTTCCAGCTCCAAAATCCATTTATATGGCAGATTGCCGTGTTGAAATACCAAATTTTGGTAAATTTCTTTAGTTTAACAAGAAAAATCGACACAAGTAATTCATTAACAAATCTATAAACTTGAATTATTATTGATATAAATAAGCCTGGCAGCTCTGTTTTGTTAACCACACTAAGAAAATCGATATAAATTTTGAATTAATTCTTAAGAATGAAGGATATTTCCAGCTCCAAAATCTATTTATCTGGCAGATTGCCGTGTTGAAATGCCAAATTTTGGTAAATTTCTTCAGTCAAACAGGGTTTTGAAGAAACATTGACACTAGCAATTGATTAACAAAATCAATAAACTTGAATAATTATTGATATAAATAAGCCTGGCAGCTCTGTTTTGTTAACCACACTAAGAAAATAAATATAAATTTTGAATTAATTCTTAAGAATGAAGGATATTTCCAGCTCCAAAATCTATTTATCTGGCAGATTGCCTGGTTGAAATGCCAAATTTTGGTAAATTTCTTCAGTCAAACAGGGTTTTGAAGAAACATTGACACTAGCAATTGATTAACAAATCAATAAACTTGAATAATTATTGATATAAATAAGCCTGACAGCTCTGCTTTATTAACCACACTAAGAAAATCGATATAAATTTTGAATTAATTCTTAAGAATGAAGAATAATTTCAGTTCCAAAATCCATTTATCTGGCAGATTGCCGTGTGAAATGCCAAATTTTGGTCAATTTCTTCAGTCAAACAGGGTTTTGAAGAAACATTGACACTAGCAATTGATTAACAAATTAATAAACTTGAATAATTATTGATATAAATAAGCCTGGCAGCTCTGTTTTGTTAACCACACTAAGAAAATATTTATAAATTTTGAATAAATTCTTAAGAATTATGAATATTTCCAGCTCCAAAATCCATTTATCTGGCAGATTGCCGTGTTGAAATGCCAAATTTTAGTCAATTTCTTCAGTCAAACAGGGTTTTGAAGAAACATTGACACTAGCAATTGATTAACAAATCAATAAACTTGAATAATTATTGATATAAATAAGCCTGCCAGCTCTGTTTTATTAACCACACTAAGAAAATAAATATAAATTTTGAATTAATTCTTAAGAATTATGAATATTTCCAGCTCCAAAATCCATTTATATGGCAGATTGCCGTGTTGAAATACCAAATTTTGGTAAATTTCTTTAGTTTAACAAGAAAAATCGACACAAGTAATTCATTAACAAATCTATAAACTTGAATTATTATTGATATAAATAAGCCTGGCAGCTCTGTTTTGTTAACCACACTAAGAAAATCGATATAAATTTTGAATTAATTCTTAAGAATGAAGGATATTTCCAGCTCCAAAATCTATTTATCTGGCAGAATGCCGTGTTGAAATGCCAAATTTTGGTCAATTTCTTCAGTCAAACAGGGTTTTGAAGAAACATTGACACTAGCAATTGATGAACAAATCAATAAACTTGAATAGTTATTGATATAAATAAGCCTGACAGCTCTGTTTTGTTAACCACACTAAGAAAATAAATATAAATTTTGAATAAATTCTTAAGAATTATGAATATTTCCAGCTCCAAAATCCATTTATCTGGCAGATTGCCGTGTTGAAATGCCAAATTTTGGTAAATTTCTTCAGTCAAACAGGGTTTTGAAGAAACATTGACACTAGCAATTGATTAACAAAATCAATAAACTTGAATAATTATTGATATAAATAAGCCTGGCAGCTCTGTTTTGTTAACCACACTAAGAAAATAAATATAAATTTTGAATTAATTCTTAAGAATGAAGGATATTTCCAGCTCCAAAATCTATTTATCTGGCAGATTGCCTGGTTGAAATGCCAAATTTTGGTAAATTTCTTCAGTCAAACAGGGTTTTGAAGAAACATTGACACTAGCAATTGATTAACAAATCAATAAACTTGAATAATTATTGATATAAATAAGCCTGACAGCTCTGCTTTATTAACCACACTAAGAAAATCGATATAAATTTTGAATTTATTCTTAAGAATGAAGAATAATTTCAGTTCCAAAATCCATTTATCTGGCAGATTGCCGTGTGAAATGCCAAATTTTGGTCAATTTCTTCAGTCAAACAGGGTTTTGAAGAAACATTGACACTAGCAATTGATTAACAAATTAATAAACTTGAATAATTATTGATATAAATAAGCCTGGCAGCTCTGTTTTGTTAACCACACTAAGAAAATAAATATAAATTTTGAATAAATTCTTAAGAATTATGAATATTTCCAGCTCCAAAATCCATTTATCTGGCAGATTGCCGTGTTGAAATGCCAAATTTTAGTCAATTTCTTCAGTCAAACAGGGTTTTGAAGAAACATTGACACTAGCAATTGATTAACAAATCAATAAACTTGAATAATTATTGATATAAATAAGCCTGCCAGCTCTGTTTTATTAACCACACTAAGAAAATAAATATAAATTTTGAATTAATTCTTAAGAATTATGAATATTTCCAGCTCCAAAATCCATTTATATGGCAGATTGCCGTGTTGAAATACCAAATTTTGGTAAATTTCTTTAGTTTAACAAGAAAAATCGACACAAGTAATTCATTAACAAATCTATAAACTTGAATTATTATTGATATAAATAAGCCTGGCAGCTCTGTTTTGTTAACCACACTAAGAAAATCGATATAAATTTTGAATTAATTCTTAAGAATGAAGGATATTTCCAGCTCCAAAATCTATTTATCTGGCAGAATGCCGTGTTGAAATGCCAAATTTTGGTCAATTTCTTCAGTCAAACAGGGTTTTGAAGAAACATTGACACTAGCAATTGATGAACAAATCAATAAACTTGAATAGTTATTGATATAAATAAGCCTGACAGCTCTGTTTTGTTAACCACACTAAGAAAATAAATATAAATTTTGAATAAATTCTTAAGAATTATGAATATTTCCAGCTCCAAAATCCATTTATCTGGCAGATTGCCGTGTTGAAATGCCAAATTTTAGTCAATTTCTTCAGTCAAACAGGGTTTTGAAGAAACATTGACACTAGCAATTGATTAACAAATCAATAAACTTGAATAATTATTGATATAAATAAGCCTGCCAGCTCTGTTTTATTAACCACACTAAGAAAATAAATATAAATTTTGAATTAATTCTTAAGAATTATGAATATTTCCAGCTCCAAAATCCATTTATATGGCAGATTGCCGTGTTGAAATACCAAATTTTGGTAAATTTCTTTAGTTTAACAAGAAAAATCGACACAAGTAATTCATTAACAAATCTATAAACTTGAATTATTATTGATATAAATAAGCCTGGCAGCTCTGTTTTGTTAACCACACTAAGAAAATCGATATAAATTTTGAATTAATTCTTAAGAATGAAGGATATTTCCAGCTCCAAAATCTATTTATCTGGCAGATTGCCGTGTTGAAATGCCAAATTTTGGTAAATTTCTTCAGTCAAACAGGGTTTTGAAGAAACATTGACACTAGCAATTGATTAACAAAATCAATAAACTTGAATAATTATTGATATAAATAAGCCTGGCAGCTCTGTTTTGTTAACCACACTAAGAAAATAAATATAAATTTTGAATTAATTCTTAAGAATGAAGGATATTTCCAGCTCCAAAATCTATTTATCTGGCAGATTGCCTGGTTGAAATGCCAAATTTTGGTAAATTTCTTCAGTCAAACAGGGTTTTGAAGAAACATTGACACTAGCAATTGATTAACAAATCAATAAACTTGAATAATTATTGATATAAATAAGCCTGACAGCTCTGCTTTATTAACCACACTAAGAAAATCGATATAAATTTTGAATTAATTCTTAAGAATGAAGAATAATTTCAGTTCCAAAATCCATTTATCTGGCAGATTGCCGTGTGAAATGCCAAATTTTGGTCAATTTCTTCAGTCAAACAGGGTTTTGAAGAAACATTGACACTAGCAATTGATTAACAAATTAATAAACTTGAATAATTATTGATATAAATAAGCCTGGCAGCTCTGTTTTGTTAACCACACTAAGAAAATATTTATAAATTTTGAATAAATTCTTAAGAATTATGAATATTTCCAGCTCCAAAATCCATTTATCTGGCAGATTGCCGTGTTGAAATGCCAAATTTTAGTCAATTTCTTCAGTCAGACAGGGTTTTGAAGAAACATTGACACTAGCAATTGATTAACAAATCAATAAACTTGAATAATTATTGATATAAATAAGCCTGCCAGCTCTGTTTTATTAACCACACTAAGAAAATAAATATAAATTTTGAATTAATTCTTAAGAATTATGAATATTTCCAGCTCCAAAATCCATTTATATGGCAGATTGCCGTGTTGAAATACCAAATTTTGGTAAATTTCTTTAGTTTAACAAGAAAAATCGACACAAGTAATTCATTAACAAATCTATAAACTTGAATTATTATTGATATAAATAAGCCTGGCAGCTCTGTTTTGTTAACCACACTAAGAAAATCGATATAAATTTTGAATTAATTCTTAAGAATGAAGGATATTTCAAGCTCCAAAATCTATTTATCTGGCAGAATGCCGTGTTGAAATGCCAAATTTTGGTCAATTTCTTCAGTCAAACAGGGTTTTGAAGAAACATTGACACTAGCAATTGATGAACAAATCAATAAACTTGAATAGTTATTGATATAAATAAGCCTGACAGCTCTGTTTTATTAACCACACTAAGAAAATCGATATAAATTTTGAATTAATTCTTAAGAATGAAGAATAATTTCAGTTCCAAAATCCATTTATCTGGCAGAATGCCGTGTGAAATGCCAAATTTTGGTCAATTTCTTCAGTCAAACAGGGTTTTGAAGATACATTGACACTAGCAATTGATTAACAAATCAATAAACTTGAATAATTATTGATATAAATAAGCCTGGCAGCTCTGTTTTGTTAACCACACTAAGAAAATAAATATAAATTTTGAATTAATTCTTAAGAATGAAGGATATTTCCAGCTCCAAAATCTATTTATCTGGCAGATTGCCTGGTTGAAATGCCAAATTTTGGTAAATTTCTTCAGTCAAACAGGGTTTTGAAGAAACATTGACACTAGCAATTGATTAACAAATCAATAAACTTGAATAATTATTGATATAAATAAGCCTGACAGCTCTGCTTTATTAACCACACTAAGAAAATCGATATAAATTTTGAATTTATTCTTAAGAATGAAGAATAATTTCAGTTCCAAAATCCATTTATCTGGCAGATTGCCGTGTGAAATGCCAAATTTTGGTCAATTTCTTCAGTCAAACAGGGTTTTGAAGAAACATTGACACTAGCAATTGATTAACAAATTAATAAACTTGAATAATTATTGATATAAATAAGCCTGGCAGCTCTGTTTTGTTAACCACACTAAGAAAATAAATATAAATTTTGAATAAATTCTTAAGAATTATGAATATTTCCAGCTCCAAAATCCATTTATCTGGCAGATTGCCGTGTTGAAATGCCAAATTTTAGTCAATTTCTTCAGTCAAACAGGGTTTTGAAGAAACATTGACACTAGCAATTGATTAACAAATCAATAAACTTGAATAATTATTGATATAAATAAGCCTGCCAGCTCTGTTTTATTAACCACACTAAGAAAATAAATATAAATTTTGAATTAATTCTTAAGAATTATGAATATTTCCAGCTCCAAAATCCATTTATATGGCAGATTGCCGTGTTGAAATACCAAATTTTGGTAAATTTCTTTAGTTTAACAAGAAAAATCGACACAAGTAATTCATTAACAAATCTATAAACTTGAATTATTATTGATATAAATAAGCCTGGCAGCTCTGTTTTGTTAACCACACTAAGAAAATCGATATAAATTTTGAATTAATTCTTAAGAATGAAGGATATTTCCAGCTCCAAAATCTATTTATCTGGCAGAATGCCGTGTTGAAATGCCAAATTTTGGTCAATTTCTTCAGTCAAACAGGGTTTTGAAGAAACATTGACACTAGCAATTGATGAACAAATCAATAAACTTGAATAGTTATTGATATAAATAAGCCTGACAGCTCTGTTTTATTAACCACACTAAGAAAATCGATATAAATTTTGAATTAATTCTTAAGAATGAAGGATATTTCCAGCTCCAAAATCTATTTATCTGGCAGATTGCCTGGTTCAAATGCCAAATTTTGGTAAATTTCTTCAGTCAAACAGGGTTTTGAAGAAACATTGACACTAGCAATTGATTAACAAATCAATAAACTTGAATAATTATTGATATAAATAAGCCTGACAGCTCTGTTTTATTAACCACACTAAGAAAATAAATATAAATTTTGAATTAATTCTTAAGAATTATGAATATTTCCAGCTCCAAAATCCATTTATATGGCAGATTGCCGTGTTGAAATACCAAATTTTGGTAAATTTCTTTAGTTTAACAAGAAAAATCGACACAAGTAATTCATTAACAAATCTATAAACTTGAATTATTATTGATATAAATAAGCCTGGCAGCTCTGTTTTGTTAACCACACTAAGAAAATCGATATAAATTTTGAATTAATTCTTAAGAATGAAGGATATTTCCAGCTCCAAAATCTATTTATCTGGCAGATTGCCGTGTTGAAATGCCAAATTTTGGTAAATTTCTTCAGTCAAACAGGGTTTTGAAGAAACATTGACACTAGCAATTGATTAACAAAATCAATAAACTTGAATAATTATTGATATAAATAAGCCTGGCAGCTCTGTTTTGTTAACCACACTAAGAAAATAAATATAAATTTTGAATTAATTCTTAAGAATGAAGGATATTTCCAGCTCCAAAATCTATTTATCTGGCAGATTGCCTGGTTGAAATGCCAAATTTTGGTAAATTTCTTCAGTCAAACAGGGTTTTGAAGAAACATTGACACTAGCAATTGATTAACAAATCAATAAACTTGAATAATTATTGATATAAATAAGCCTGACAGCTCTGCTTTATTAACCACACTAAGAAAATCGATATAAATTTTGAATTAATTCTTAAGAATGAAGAATAATTTCAGTTCCAAAATCCATTTATCTGGCAGATTGCCGTGTGAAATGCCAAATTTTGGTCAATTTCTTCAGTCAAACAGGGTTTTGAAGAAACATTGACACTAGCAATTGATTAACAAATTAATAAACTTGAATAATTATTGATATAAATAAGCCTGGCAGCTCTGTTTTGTTAACCACACTAAGAAAATATTTATAAATTTTGAATAAATTCTTAAGAATTATGAATATTTCCAGCTCCAAAATCCATTTATCTGGCAGATTGCCGTGTTGAAATGCCAAATTTTAGTCAATTTCTTCAGTCAGACAGGGTTTTGAAGAAACATTGACACTAGCAATTGATTAACAAATCAATAAACTTGAATAATTATTGATATAAATAAGCCTGCCAGCTCTGTTTTATTAACCACACTAAGAAAATAAATATAAATTTTGAATTAATTCTTAAGAATTATGAATATTTCCAGCTCCAAAATTCATTTATATGGCAGATTGCCGTGTTGAAATACCAAATTTTGGTAAATTTCTTTAGTTTAACAAGAAAAATCGACACAAGTAATTCATTAACAAATCTATAAACTTGAATTATTATTGATATAAATAAGCCTGGCAGCTCTGTTTTGTTAACCACACTAAGAAAATCGATATAAATTTTGAATTAATTCTTAAGAATGAAGGATATTTCAAGCTCCAAAATCTATTTATCTGGCAGAATGCCGTGTTGAAATGCCAAATTTTGGTCAATTTCTTCAGTCAAACAGGGTTTTGAAGAAACATTGACACTAGCAATTGATGAACAAATCAATAAACTTGAATAGTTATTGATATAAATAAGCCTGACAGCTCTGTTTTATTAACCACACTAAGAAAATCGATATAAATTTTGAATTAATTCTTAAGAATGAAGAATAATTTCAGTTCCAAAATCCATTTATCTGGCAGAATGCCGTGTGAAATGCCAAATTTTGGTCAATTTCTTCAGTCAAACAGGGTTTTGAAGAAACATTGACACTAGCAATTGATTAACAAATCAATAAACTTGAATAATTATTGATATAAATAAGCCTGGCAGCTCTGTTTTGTTAACCACACTAAGAAAATAAATATAAATTTTGAATTAATTCTTAAGAATGAAGGATATTTCCAGCTCCTAAATCTATTAATCTGGCAGATTGCCGTGTTGAAATGCCAAATTTTGGTAAATTTCTTCAGTCAAACAGGGTTTTGAAGAAACATTGACACTAGCAATTGATTAACAAATCAATAAACTTGAATAATTATTGATATAAATAAGCCTGGCAGCTCTGTTTTGTTAACCACACTAAGAAAATAAATATAAATTTTGAATTAATTCTTAAGAATGAAGGATATTTCCAGCTCCAAAATCTATTTATCTGGCAGATTGCCGTGTTGAAATGCCAAATTTTGGTAAATTTCTTCAGTCAAACAGGGTTTTGAAGAAACATTGACACTAGCAATTGATTAACAAATCAATAAACTTGAATAATTATTGATATAAATAAGCCTGACAGCTCTGTTTTATTAACCACACTAAGAAAATCGATATAAATTTTGAATTTATTCTTAAGAATGAAGAATAATTTCAGTTCCAAAATCCATTTATCTGGCAGATTGCCGTGTTGAAATACCAAATTTTGGTAAATTTCTTTAGTTTAACAAGAAAAATCGACACAAGTAATTCATTAACAAATCTATAAACTTGAATTATTATTGATATAAATAAGCCTGGCAGCTCTGTTTTGTTAACCACACTAAGAAAATCGATATAAATTTTGAATTAATTCTTAAGAATGAAGGATATTTCCAGCTCCAAAATCTATTTATCTGGCAGATTGCCGTGTTGAAATGCCAAATTTTGGTAAATTTCTTCAGTCAAACAGGGTTTTGAAGAAACATTGACACTAGCAATTGATTAACAAAATCAATAAACTTGAATAATTATTGATATAAATAAGCCTGGCAGCTCTGTTTTGTTAACCACACTAAGAAAATAAATATAAATTTTGAATTAATTCTTAAGAATGAAGGATATTTCCAGCTCCAAAATCTATTTATCTGGCAGATTGCCTGGTTGAAATGCCAAATTTTGGTAAATTTCTTCAGTCAAACAGGGTTTTGAAGAAACATTGACACTAGCAATTGATTAACAAATCAATAAACTTGAATAATTATTGATATAAATAAGCCTGACAGCTCTGCTTTATTAACCACACTAAGAAAATCGATATAAATTTTGAATTTATTCTTAAGAATGAAGAATAATTTCAGTTCCAAAATCCATTTATCTGGCAGATTGCCGTGTGAAATGCCAAATTTTGGTCAATTTCTTCAGTCAAACAGGGTTTTGAAGAAACATTGACACTAGCAATTGATTAACAAATTAATAAACTTGAATAATTATTGATATAAATAAGCCTGGCAGCTCTGTTTTGTTAACCACACTAAGAAAATAAATATAAATTTTGAATAAATTCTTAAGAATTATGAATATTTCCAGCTCCAAAATCCATTTATCTGGCAGATTGCCGTGTTGAAATGCCAAATTTTAGTCAATTTCTTCAGTCAAACAGGGTTTTGAAGAAACATTGACACTAGCAATTGATTAACAAATCAATAAACTTGAATAATTATTGATATAAATAAGCCTGCCAGCTCTGTTTTATTAACCACACTAAGAAAATAAATATAAATTTTGAATTAATTCTTAAGAATTATGAATATTTCCAGCTCCAAAATCCATTTATATGGCAGATTGCCGTGTTGAAATACCAAATTTTGGTAAATTTCTTTAGTTTAACAAGAAAAATCGACACAAGTAATTCATTAACAAATCTATAAACTTGAATTATTATTGATATAAATAAGCCTGGCAGCTCTGTTTTGTTAACCACACTAAGAAAATCGATATAAATTTTGAATTAATTCTTAAGAATGAAGGATATTTCCAGCTCCAAAATCTATTTATCTGGCAGATTGCCGTGTTGAAATGCCAAATTTTGGTAAATTTCTTCAGTCAAACAGGGTTTTGAAGAAACATTGACACTAGCAATTGATTAACAAAATCAATAAACTTGAATAATTATTGATATAAATAAGCCTGGCAGCTCTGTTTTGTTAACCACACTAAGAAAATAAATATAAATTTTGAATTAATTCTTAAGAATGAAGGATATTTCCAGCTCCAAAATCTATTTATCTGGCAGATTGCCTGGTTGAAATGCCAAATTTTGGTAAATTTCTTCAGTCAAACAGGGTTTTGAAGAAACATTGACACTAGCAATTGATTAACAAATCAATAAACTTGAATAATTATTGATATAAATAAGCCTGACAGCTCTGCTTTATTAACCACACTAAGAAAATCGATATAAATTTTGAATTAATTCTTAAGAATGAAGAATAATTTCAGTTCCAAAATCCATTTATCTGGCAGATTGCCGTGTGAAATGCCAAATTTTGGTCAATTTCTTCAGTCAAACAGGGTTTTGAAGAAACATTGACACTAGCAATTGATTAACAAATTAATAAACTTGAATAATTATTGATATAAATAAGCCTGGCAGCTCTGTTTTGTTAACCACACTAAGAAAATATTTATAAATTTTGAATAAATTCTTAAGAATTATGAATATTTCCAGCTCCAAAATCCATTTATCTGGCAGATTGCCGTGTTGAAATGCCAAATTTTAGTCAATTTCTTCAGTCAGACAGGGTTTTGAAGAAACATTGACACTAGCAATTGATTAACAAATCAATAAACTTGAATAATTATTGATATAAATAAGCCTGCCAGCTCTGTTTTATTAACCACACTAAGAAAATAAATATAAATTTTGAATTAATTCTTAAGAATTATGAATATTTCCAGCTCCAAAATCCATTTATATGGCAGATTGCCGTGTTGAAATACCAAATTTTGGTAAATTTCTTTAGTTTAACAAGAAAAATCGACACAAGTAATTCATTAACAAATCTATAAACTTGAATTATTATTGATATAAATAAGCCTGGCAGCTCTGTTTTGTTAACCACACTAAGAAAATCGATATAAATTTTGAATTAATTCTTAAGAATGAAGGATATTTCAAGCTCCAAAATCTATTTATCTGGCAGAATGCCGTGTTGAAATGCCAAATTTTGGTCAATTTCTTCAGTCAAACAGGGTTTTGAAGAAACATTGACACTAGCAATTGATGAACAAATCAATAAACTTGAATAGTTATTGATATAAATAAGCCTGACAGCTCTGTTTTATTAACCACACTAAGAAAATCGATATAAATTTTGAATTAATTCTTAAGAATGAAGAATAATTTCAGTTCCAAAATCCATTTATCTGGCAGAATGCCGTGTGAAATGCCAAATTTTGGTCAATTTCTTCAGTCAAACAGGGTTTTGAAGAAACATTGACACTAGCAATTGATTAACAAATCAATAAACTTGAATAATTATTGATATAAATAAGCCTGGCAGCTCTGTTTTGTTAACCACACTAAGAAAATAAATATAAATTTTGAATTAATTCTTAAGAATGAAGGATATTTCCAGCTCCAAAATCTATTTATCTGGCAGATTGCCTGGTTGAAATGCCAAATTTTGGTAAATTTCTTCAGTCAAACAGGGTTTTGAAGAAACATTGACACTAGCAATTGATTAACAAATCAATAAACTTGAATAATTATTGATATAAATAAGCCTGGCAGCTCTGTTTTGTTAACCACACTAAGAAAATAAATATAAATTTTGAATTAATTCTTAAGAATGAAGGATATTTCCAGCTCCAAAATCTATTTATCTGGCAGATTGCCTGGTTGAAATGCCAAATTTTGGTAAATTTCTTCAGTCAAACAGGGTTTTGAAGAAACATTGACACTAGCAATTGATTAACAAATCAATAAACTTGAATAATTATTGATATAAATAAGCCTGACAGCTCTGCTTTATTAACCACACTAAGAAAATCGATATAAATTTTGAATTTATTCTTAAGAATGAAGAATAATTTCAGTTCCAAAATCCATTTATCTGGCAGATTGCCGTGTGAAATGCCAAATTTTGGTCAATTTCTTCAGTCAAACAGGGTTTTGAAGAAACATTGACACTAGCAATTGATTAACAAATTAATAAACTTGAATAATTATTGATATAAATAAGCCTGGCAGCTCTGTTTTGTTAACCACACTAAGAAAATAAATATAAATTTTGAATAAATTCTTAAGAATTATGAATATTTCCAGCTCCAAAATCCATTTATCTGGCAGATTGCCGTGTTGAAATGCCAAATTTTAGTCAATTTCTTCAGTCAAACAGGGTTTTGAAGAAACATTGACACTAGCAATTGATTAACAAATCAATAAACTTGAATAATTATTGATATAAATAAGCCTGCCAGCTCTGTTTTATTAACCACACTAAGAAAATAAATATAAATTTTGAATTAATTCTTAAGAATTATGAATATTTCCAGCTCCAAAATCCATTTATATGGCAGATTGCCGTGTTGAAATACCAAATTTTGGTAAATTTCTTTAGTTTAACAAGAAAAATCGACACAAGTAATTCATTAACAAATCTATAAACTTGAATTATTATTGATATAAATAAGCCTGGCAGCTCTGTTTTGTTAACCACACTAAGAAAATCGATATAAATTTTGAATTAATTCTTAAGAATGAAGGATATTTCCAGCTCCAAAATCTATTTATCTGGCAGAATGCCGTGTTGAAATGCCAAATTTTGGTCAATTTCTTCAGTCAAACAGGGTTTTGAAGAAACATTGACACTAGCAATTGATGAACAAATCAATAAACTTGAATAGTTATTGATATAAATAAGCCTGACAGCTCTGTTTTATTAACCACACTAAGAAAATCGATATAAATTTTGAATTAATTCTTAAGAATGAAGGATATTTCCAGCTCCAAAATCTATTTATCTGGCAGATTGCCTGGTTCAAATGCCAAATTTTGGTAAATTTCTTCAGTCAAACAGGGTTTTGAAGAAACATTGACACTAGCAATTGATTAACAAATCAATAAACTTGAATAATTATTGATATAAATAAGCCTGCCAGCTCTGTTTTATTAACCACACTAAGAAAATAAATATAAATTTTGAATTAATTCTTAAGAATTATGAATATTTCCAGCTCCAAAATTCATTTATATGGCAGATTGCCGTGTTGAAATACCAAATTTTGGTAAATTTCTTTAGTTTAACAAGAAAAATCGACACAAGTAATTCATTAACAAATCTATAAACTTGAATTATTATTGATATAAATAAGCCTGGCAGCTCTGTTTTGTTAACCACACTAAGAAAATCGATATAAATTTTGAATTAATTCTTAAGAATGAAGGATATTTCCAGCTCCAAAATCTATTTATCTGGCAGAATGCCGTGTTGAAATGCCAAATTTTGGTCAATTTCTTCAGTCAAACAGGGTTTTGAAGAAACATTGACACTAGCAATTGATGAACAAATCAATAAACTTGAATAGTTATTGATATAAATAAGCCTGACAGCTCTGTTTTATTAACCACACTAAGAAAATCGATATAAATTTTGAATTAATTCTTAAGAATGAAGGATATTTCCAGCTCCAAAATCTATTTATCTGGCAGATTGCCTGGTTCAAATGCCAAATTTTGGTAAATTTCTTCAGTCAAACAGGGTTTTGAAGAAACATTGACACTAGCAATTGATTAACAAATCAATAAACTTGAATAATTATTGATATAAATAAGCCTGACAGCTCTGTTTTATTAACCACACTAAGAAAATAAATATAAATTTTGAATTAATTCTTAAGAATTATGAATATTTCCAGCTCCAAAATCCATTTATATGGCAGATTGCCGTGTTGAAATACCAAATTTTGGTAAATTTCTTTAGTTTAACAAGAAAAATCGACACAAGTAATTCATTAACAAATCTATAAACTTGAATTATTATTGATATAAATAAGCCTGGCAGCTCTGTTTTGTTAACCACACTAAGAAAATCGATATAAATTTTGAATTAATTCTTAAGAATGAAGGATATTTCCAGCTCCAAAATCTATTTATCTGGCAGATTGCCGTGTTGAAATGCCAAATTTTGGTAAATTTCTTCAGTCAAACAGGGTTTTGAAGAAACATTGACACTAGCAATTGATTAACAAAATCAATAAACTTGAATAATTATTGATATAAATAAGCCTGGCAGCTCTGTTTTGTTAACCACACTAAGAAAATAAATATAAATTTTGAATTAATTCTTAAGAATGAAGGATATTTCCAGCTCCAAAATCTATTTATCTGGCAGATTGCCTGGTTGAAATGCCAAATTTTGGTAAATTTCTTCAGTCAAACAGGGTTTTGAAGAAACATTGACACTAGCAATTGATTAACAAATCAATAAACTTGAATAATTATTGATATAAATAAGCCTGACAGCTCTGCTTTATTAACCACACTAAGAAAATCGATATAAATTTTGAATTAATTCTTAAGAATGAAGAATAATTTCAGTTCCAAAATCCATTTATCTGGCAGATTGCCGTGTGAAATGCCAAATTTTGGTCAATTTCTTCAGTCAAACAGGGTTTTGAAGAAACATTGACACTAGCAATTGATTAACAAATTAATAAACTTGAATAATTATTGATATAAATAAGCCTGGCAGCTCTGTTTTGTTAACCACACTAAGAAAATATTTATAAATTTTGAATAAATTCTTAAGAATTATGAATATTTCCAGCTCCAAAATCCATTTATCTGGCAGATTGCCGTGTTGAAATGCCAAATTTTAGTCAATTTCTTCAGTCAGACAGGGTTTTGAAGAAACATTGACACTAGCAATTGATTAACAAATCAATAAACTTGAATAATTATTGATATAAATAAGCCTGCCAGCTCTGTTTTATTAACCACACTAAGAAAATAAATATAAATTTTGAATTAATTCTTAAGAATTATGAATATTTCCAGCTCCAAAATTCATTTATATGGCAGATTGCCGTGTTGAAATACCAAATTTTGGTAAATTTCTTTAGTTTAACAAGAAAAATCGACACAAGTAATTCATTAACAAATCTATAAACTTGAATTATTATTGATATAAATAAGCCTGGCAGCTCTGTTTTGTTAACCACACTAAGAAAATCGATATAAATTTTGAATTAATTCTTAAGAATGAAGGATATTTCAAGCTCCAAAATCTATTTATCTGGCAGAATGCCGTGTTGAAATGCCAAATTTTGGTCAATTTCTTCAGTCAAACAGGGTTTTGAAGAAACATTGACACTAGCAATTGATGAACAAATCAATAAACTTGAATAGTTATTGATATAAATAAGCCTGACAGCTCTGTTTTATTAACCACACTAAGAAAATCGATATAAATTTTGAATTAATTCTTAAGAATGAAGAATAATTTCAGTTCCAAAATCCATTTATCTGGCAGAATGCCGTGTGAAATGCCAAATTTTGGTCAATTTCTTCAGTCAAACAGGGTTTTGAAGAAACATTGACACTAGCAATTGATTAACAAATCAATAAACTTGAATAATTATTGATATAAATAAGCCTGGCAGCTCTGTTTTGTTAACCACACTAAGAAAATAAATATAAATTTTGAATTAATTCTTAAGAATGAAGGATATTTCCAGCTCCTAAATCTATTAATCTGGCAGATTGCCGTGTTGAAATGCCAAATTTTGGTAAATTTCTTCAGTCAAACAGGGTTTTGAAGAAACATTGACACTAGCAATTGATTAACAAATCAATAAACTTGAATAATTATTGATATAAATAAGCCTGGCAGCTCTGTTTTGTTAACCACACTAAGAAAATAAATATAAATTTTGAATTAATTCTTAAGAATGAAGGATATTTCCAGCTCCAAAATCTTTTTATCTGGCAGATTGCCGTGTTGAAATGCCAAATTTTGGTAAATTTCTTCAGTCAAACAGGGTTTTGAAGAAACATTGACACTAGCAATTGATTAACAAATCAATAAACTTGAATAATTATTGATATAAATAAGCCTGACAGCTCTGTTTTATTAACCACACTAAGAAAATCGATATAAATTTTGAATTAATTCTTAAGAATGAAGAATAATTTCAGTTACAAAATCCATTTATCTGGCAGATTGCCGTGTGAAATGCCAAATTTTGGTAAATTTCTTCAGTCAAACAGGGTTTTGAAGAAACATTGACACTAGCAATTGATTAACAAATCAATAAACTTGAATAATTATTGATATAAATAAGCCTGGCAGCTCTGTTTTGTTAACCACACTAAGAAAATAAATATAAATTTTGAATTAATTCTTAAGAATGAAGAATATTTCCAGCTCCAAAATCCATTTATCTGGCAGATTGCCGTGTTGAAATGCCATATTTTGGTAAATTTCTTCAGTCAAACAGGGTTTTGAAGAAACATTGACACTAGCAATTGATTAACAAATCAATAAACTTGAATAATTATTGATATAAATAAGCCTGGCAGCTCTGTTTTGTTAACCACACTAAGAAAATAAATATAAATTTTGAATTAATTCTTAAGAATGAAGGATATTTCCAGCTCCAAAATCTATTAATCTGGCAGATTGCCGTGTTGAAATGCCAAATTTTGGTAAATTTCTTCAGTCAAACAGGGTTTTGAAGAAACATTGACACTAGCAATTGATTAACAAATCAATAAACTTGAATATATATTGATATAAATAAGCCTGACAGCTCTGTTTTATTAACCACACTAAGAAAATCGATATAAATTTTGAATTAATTCTTAAGAATGAAGAATAATTTCAGTTACAAAATCCATTTATCTGGCAGATTGCCGTGTGAAATGCCAAATTTTGGTAAATTTCTTCAGTCAAACAGGGTTTTGAAGAAACATTGACACTAGCAATTGATTAACAATACAATAAACTTGAATAATTATTGATATAAATAAGCCTGGCAGCTCTGTTTTGTTAGCCACACTAAGAAAATAAATATAAATTTTGAATTAATTCTTAAGAATGAAGGATATTTCCAGCTCCAAAATCTATTTATCTGGCAGATTACCGTGTTGAAATGCCAAATTATGGTAAATTTCTTCAGTCAAACAGGGTTTTGAAGAAACATTGACACTAGCAATTGATTAACAAAATCAATAAACTTGAATAATTATTGATATAAATAAGCCTGGCAGCTCTGTTTTGTTAACCACACTAAGAAAATAAATATAAATTTTGAATTAATTCTTAAGAATGAAGGATATTTCCAGCTCCAAAATCTATTTATCTGGCAGATTGCCTGGTTGAAATGCCAAATTTTGGTAAATTTCTTCAGTCAAACAGGGTTTTGAAGAAACATTGACACTAGCAATTGATTAACAAATCAATAAACTTGAATAATTATTGATATAAATAAGCCTGACAGCTCTGTTTTATTAACCACACTAAGAAAATAAATATAAATTTTGAATTAATTCTTAAGAATTATGAATATTTCCAGCTCCAAAATCCATTTATATGGCAGATTGCCGTGTTGAAATACCAAATTTTGGTAAATTTCTTTAGTTTAACAAGAAAAATCGACACAAGTAATTCATTAACAAATCTATAAACTTGAATTATTATTGATATAAATAAGCCTGGCAGCTCTGTTTTGTTAACCACACTAAGAAAATCGATATAAATTTTGAATTAATTCTTAAGAATGAAGGATATTTCCAGCTCCAAAATCTATTTATCTGGCAGATTGCCGTGTTGAAATGCCAAATTTTGGTAAATTTCTTCAGTCAAACAGGGTTTTGAAGAAACATTGACACTAGCAATTGATTAACAAAATCAATAAACTTGAATAATTATTGATATAAATAAGCCTGGCAGCTCTGTTTTGTTAACCACACTAAGAAAATAAATATAAATTTTGAATTAATTCTTAAGAATGAAGGATATTTCCAGCTCCAAAATCTATTTATCTGGCAGATTGCCTGGTTGAAATGCCAAATTTTGGTAAATTTCTTCAGTCAAACAGGGTTTTGAAGAAACATTGACACTAGCAATTGATTAACAAAATCAATAAACTTGAATAATTATTGATATAAATAAGCCTGGCAGCTCTGTTTTGTTAACCACACTAAGAAAATCGATATAAATTTTGAATTAATTCTTAAGAATGAAGAATAATTTCAGTTACAAAATCCATTTATCTGGCAGATTGCCGTGTGAAATGCCAAATTTTGGTAAATTTCTTCAGTCAAACAGGGTTTTGAAGAAACATTGACACTAGCAATTGATTAACAAATCAATAAACTTGAATAATTATTGATATAAATAAGCCTGGCAGCTCTGTTTTGTTAACCACACTAAGAAAATAAATATAAATTTGGAATTAATTCTTAAGAATGAAGAATATTTCCAGCTCCAAAATCCATTTATCTGGCAGATTGCCGTGTTGAAATGCCATATTTTGGTAAATTTCTTCAGTCAAACAGGGTTTTGAAGAAACATTGACACTAGCAATTGATTAACAAATCAATAAACTTGAATAATTATTGATATAAATAAGCCTGGCAGCTCTGTTTTGTTAACCACACTAAGAAAATAAATATAAATTTTGAATTAATTCTTAAGAATGAAGGATATTTCCAGCTCCAAAATCTATTAATCTGGCAGATTGCCGTGTTGAAATGCCAAATTTTGGTAAATTTCTTCAGTCAAACAGGGTTTTGAAGAAACATTGACACTAGCAATTGATTAACAAATCAATAAACTTGAATAATTATTGATATAAATAAGCCTGACAGCTCTGTTTTATTAACCACACTAAGAAAATAAATATAAATTTTGAATTAATTCTTAAGAATTATGAATATTTCCAGCTCCAAAATCCATTTATATGGCAGATTGCCGTGTTGAAATACCAAATTTTGGTAAATTTCTTTAGTTTAACAAGAAAAATCGACACAAGTAATTCATTAACAAATCTATAAACTTGAATTATTATTGATATAAATAAGCCTGGCAGCTCTGTTTTGTTAACCACACTAAGAAAATCGATATAAATTTTGAATTAATTCTTAAGAATGAAGGATATTTCCAGCTCCAAAATCTATTTATCTGGCAAATTGCCGTGTTGAAATGCCAAATTTTGGTAAATTTCTTCAGTCAAACAGGGTTTTGAAGAAACATTGACACTAGCAATTGATTAACAATACAATAAACTTGAATAATTATTGATATAAATAAGCCTGGCAGCTCTGTTTTGTTAGCCACACTAAGAAAATAAATATAAATTTTGAATTAATTCTTAATTAATTAATGAAGGATATTTCCAGCTCCAAAATCTATTTATCTGGCAGATTGTCGTGTTGAAATACCAAATTTTGGTAAATTTCTTTAGTTTAACAAGAAAAATCGACACAAGTAATTCATTAACAAATCTATAAACTTGAATTATTATTGATATAAATAAGCCTGGCAGCTCTGTTTTGTTAACCACACTAAGAAAATCGATATAAATTTTGAATTAATTCTTAAGAATGAAGGATATTTCCAGCTCCAAAATCTATTTATCTGGCAGAATGCCGTGTTGAAATGCCAAATTTTGGTAAATTTCTTCAGTCAAACAGGGTTTTGAAGAAACATTGACACTAGCAATTGATTAACAAATCAATAAACTTGAATAATTATTGATATAAATAAGCCTGGCAGCTCTGTTTTGTTAACCACACTAAGAAAATAAATATAAATTTTGAATTAATTCTTAAGAATGAAGGATATTTCCAGCTCCAAAATCTATTTATCTGGCAGATTGCCGTGTTGAAATACCAAATTTTGGTAAATTTCTTTAGTTTAACAAGAAAAATCGACACAAGTAATTCATTAACAAATCTATAAACTTGAATTATTATTGATATAAATAAGCATGGCAGCTCTGTTTTGTTAACCACACTAAGAAAATCGATATAAATTTTGAATTAATTCTTAAGAATGAAGGATATTTCCAGCTCCAAAATCTATTTATCTGGCAGAATGCCGTGTTGAAATGCCAAATTTTGGTAAATTTCTTCAGTCAAACAGGGTTTTGAAGAAACATTGACACTAGCAATTGATTAACAAATCAATAAACTTGAATAATTATTGATATAAATAAGCCTGACAGCTCTGTTTTATTAACCACACTAAGAAAATCGATATAAATTTTGAATTAATTCTTAAGAATGAAGAATAATTTCAGTTCCAAAATCCATTTATCTGGCAGATTGCCGTGTGAAATGCCAAATTTTGGTCAATTTCTTCAGTCAAACAGGGTTTTGAAGAAACATTGACACTAGCAATTGATTAACAAATTAATAAACTTGAATAATTATTGATATAAATAAGCCTGGCAGCTCTGTTTTGTTAACCACACTAAGAAAATAAATTTAAATTTTGAATAAATTCTTAAGAATTATGAATATTTCCAGCTCCAAAATCCATTTATCTGGCAGATTGCCGTGTTGAAATGCCAAATTTTAGTCAATTTCTTCAGTCAAACAGGGTTTTGAAGAAACATTGACACTAGCAATTGATTAACAAATCAATAAACTTGAATAATTATTGATATAAATAAGCCTGCCAGCTCTGTTTTATTAACCACTCTAAGAAAATAAATATAAATTTTGAATAAATTCTTAAGAATTATGAATATTTCCAGCTCCAAAATCCATTTATATGGCAGATTGCCGTGTTGAAATACCAAATTTTGGTAAATTTCTTTAGTTTAACAAGAAAAATCGACACAAGTAATTCATTAACAAATCTATAAACTTGAATTATTATTGATATAAATAAGCCTGGCAGCTCTGTTTTGTTAACCACACTAAGAAAATCGATATAAATTTTGAATTAATTCTTAAGAATGAAGGATATTTCCAGCTCCAAAATCTATTTATCTGGCAGAATGCCGTGTTGAAATGCCAAATTTTGGTAAATTTCTTCAGTCAAACAGGGTTTTGAAGAAACATTGACACTAGCAATTGATTAACAAATCAATAAACTTGAATAATTATTGATATAAATAAGCCTGGCAGCTCTGTTTTGTTAACCACACTAAGAAAATAAATATAAATTTTGAATTAATTCTTAAGAATGAAGGATATTTCCAGCTCCAAAATCTATTTATCTGGCAGATTGCCGTGTTGAAATACCAAATTTTGGTAAATTTCTTTAGTTTAACAAGAAAAATCGACACAAGTAATTCATTAACAAATCTATAAACTTGAATTATTATTGATATAAATAAGCATGGCAGCTCTGTTTTGTTAACCACACTAAGAAAATCGATACAAATTTTGAATTAATTCTTAAGAATGAAGGATATTTCCAGCTCCAAAATCTATTTATCTGGCAGAATGCCGTGTTGAAATGCCAAATTTTGGTAAATTTCTTCAGTCAAACAGGGTTTTGAAGAAACATTGACACTAGCAATTGATTAACAAATCAATAAACTTGAATAATTATTGATATAAATAAGCCTGACAGCTCTGTTTTATTAACCACACTAAGAAAATCGATATAAATTTTGAATTAATTCTTAAGAATGAAGAATAATTTCAGTTCCAAAATCCATTTATCTGGCAGATTGCCGTGTGAAATGCCAAATTTTGGTCAATTTCTTCAGTCAAACAGGGTTTTGAAGAAACATTGACACTAGCAATTGATTAACAAATCAATAAACTTGAATAATTATTGATAT